>NC_141991.1:103337217-103643362 GCF_049901715.1 Pseudonaja textilis
TGACGCCTGGGCCATTAGGGCAGCTACAGCTGCGTCCTTTTTTACACGGTCCTCCCTACAATGGCTCTTCCACTTGAGGGATATATTGCCGGCGTCAAATTTCAGAGCCCACCAGGACATTGCTAAGATTATTGCAGCAGCAGATTTCTCCGCCGACGCCACAGTTAATGCAGTCAAATTCTCGTCTAAAGCCATAGCATCTCACATATCAGCACGTAGACTGCTATGGCTCAGACATTGGCAGGCGGATACCAAGCATAAATGCAAGCTGGCATCAGCCCCAATATCGGAGGATAAATTATTTGGCAGTGTCTTGGAGCCCCTGCTTATTGAGAATGGAAACAAGAAAAAAGTGCTTCCCCCTCTTTTTCGGAGGTCTGAAAACAGAACGCCCCAGTTGTTTTGAAGGGGCTCCTTTCACCCCTACTATCAAGGCCCATACGTTCCCAGATTGCAGAGAACATCAGGCTACAGGCCCAGTTTTAGACAGGGTAGGTTGGAATCTTCTGATAGAGGTCAGCGGGGAGGTCAAAACAGAAGAAACCCCAGAGGGACCGGAGGCTGATTTTTTCGGTGCCCCAAGTGAGTCCTTGACAGCAGCTCCCATTGGAGGGCAGCTAAAATTGTTTGCTGATCAATGGGACAGCTCCACCTCTGATGTGTGGATCAGGGACTCTGTTAGGTTTGGTTTGGCACTAGAGTTTCAATCCTCCCCCCGAATTTTTTCATTAGGAGCCCTAGGTCCACAGACCCCATTAAGAGAGTGTTGATGCAGGAGGCTTTCAATCATCTTCTGCATATTCGGGCCATTAGAGAGGTCCCATCTGAACAACGGAGTCAAGGCTGTTACTCTCTATTGTTTGTGGTCCCAAAAAGTTTGGGGGACTGGAGGGCAATTCTGGACCTCAAGCGTCTGAACAGATCATTGGTTTATCGAAAATTCAAGATGACTACTCTCCAGTCCATTCTGCTCAGCATCAGAGAGAACGATGTCCTGACCTCTATAGATCTGACAGAGGCTTATCTGCATATACCAATTAGACCAGCTCACTACAAATATCTTAGATTTTGCTATTGTGATTGGCACTACGAATATATCACCCTACCATTTGGTCTGGCTTCGGCCCCTAGGACTTTTACCAAGCTTTGGCTGCCTCCCTCAGGATCAAATCTATTCGTTTACAATGTTATCTGGATGATATTTTAATTTTATCATCTTCCAGACATGAAGCAAATTTGGATACCAAGATTACTCTGGAGACCCTTCAAGGTCACAACTTTTCTATAAATTGGGATAAAAGCCATTTGATCCCTTCAACTAGGTTAGTTCATTTAGGGGCAGTGATAGATACCGTGGAGGGCAAGGTTTTTCTCTCTCAGGATAGGTTGAATAGTATGCAGTCTTTGGCCAGAGAGATCAGAGCCTTAAAGAGGGTTTCCTTGGCAGTTCTGTCTCAACTGTTAGGAAAACTGATTTCTTGTATTTCCATTGTGCCTTGGGCTCAATTCCATTCTAGAGATCTGCAATGGTTCCTGCTAACCTTCCAGCGATCCGGAAGAGCCACTTCCAACATCCGGATAAAGGGACCGCACAGTGTTCTCTGATCGCTCCGCTGGTGGTCGGAAAACACGATTAACAAGGGGTGTCCTTTCAAGGAACCTTGCAGGACAACGATCACATCCGACGCCAGCTTGGTAGGATGGGGAGCTCACATCCAATCCCACACTGCACAGGGAAGTTGGACTATTTCCGAACAATCACAAAGCATCAACCTGTTGGAGCTGCAAGCAATTCATCTGGCGTTATGCAGTTTTCTACCCCTTTTCCAATCACACCACGTTCTGGTCTTGACAGACAATATCACAACCAAGGCCCATGTAAACAGATGGGGGGGTACCCACTCCAAACTTCTGATGCTGGAGATGGCCAGGTTGTTCAAGTGGGCCAAGGCCAATCTGTTTTTGCCCAGAGCACATAGCAGGGGCCTTAAACACACAAGTGGACTGGTTCAGCAGGGCCATGATAGATCAGACAGAGTGGCACCTACACCCGTCTTTCTTCCAGGAAGCAGTGCGGAGGTTTGGGCAACCGGTGATCGATCTATTTGCCTCTCCCCTCAAAGCCTAATTGCCCCGGTATATTTCAAGGTATCCGACTTGAGGCGGAGGCCGTCAACGCCTGCGATGTCAGTGGCCTCCCGGACTTCTATATGTGTTTCCTCCACTCCCTGGAATACCCAGGTTGATCCAGAAGTTATTGAAGGAACGAGCGGAATTGATATTGGTCGCCCCTTACTGGCCCAGGCGAATGTGGTTTGCAGACTTGCAGGACCTGTCGAGAGAACAACCTTGGAAAATTCCACCATCGAGGGTTTCCCTCTCGCAAGGGCCGGTACTTCACCCGAACCTACAATGGCTCAGCCTAGCCGTATAGAGGTTGAGCGGAGCCGTTTAAGGACCCAGCAGATTTCAGAGGATTCCATTGCCACCATAAAGCATCCAGAATGGTCCTCAACAAATCGTATATACTAGGCCACATGGTCCGCTTTCTGTCGCTGGTGCTGGGGGTCTAAGATCGACCAACCGCCCCATCAATAGGACAATTATTGGACTTTTTATAGGAGGGGTTGACCAAGGGCCTATCTCCAAATACTTTCTGCAGACAGGTGGCGGCCTTAGCCTCGGTGATATCCTGGGGTGACCTTTGTTCCATAGCGCACCATCCACATGTCCGCAGCTTTCTTAAGGGTGCTACAAACTTACGACCTCCTGTAAGTCACCGCTATCCCACTTGGGAGCTCAACAAGGTGTTAACCGTACTTACAACTGGCCCGTTCGAGCCTTTAAGAACCGCTAGTCTCAAATTCCTGACATATAAGGTGGTCTTCTTAATTGCGATCACATCAGCAAGGAGGATTTCCGAATTGGCTGCATTGTCAATGAGAAAGGACCTGTGCGTGTTTCATGCGGACAGAGTGGTTCTCAGATTGGATCCATCGTTCACCCCTAAAGTAAATTCAGTCTTCCACAGAGCGCAGGAGTTGGTGCTTCCAAATTTTTGTCCAAAACCATCTCATAGACTGGAGCATCAATGGCATCGACTTGACGTTCAAAGGGCATTAAGCATCTATCTAGACCGCACGGCGGCATTTTGAAAATCAGATGCTCTATTCCTATCCTTCAACCCATCCACTTTAGGACACAAAGTGTCATCGACGACCATTGGTAGATGGTTGAGAGCTACCATAGCTAAAAATTACGAATGCCAGTCCATCTCAGTTCCTAAGGGCATTACAACAAGGAGGGCGGCAACATCACCAGCATGGGCCACACGGGCTTCCATAGACAAAATTTGCAGAGCGGCAACTTGGGCTTCACCATCGCCCTTTGTCAGAAATTATAAAATTGATGTGTATGCCTCAGCGGACGCTTCATTTGGCAGAAGAGTCCTGCAGAGGGTCCACAGAGTTTAGGAGTGTATTTCGATCCAGACAGAGTCCCTCCCTAAGGACAGACTAAACTTTGGTATGTCCCACTTCTGGATGCTCTGAACAGCTCATGGGAGAAAGAGCGTTGGTACTTACCTGATACGCCCTTTCTCTGTGAGCTGTGAAGAGCATCCAGCCCCACCCATTTCTTTCCGTCTGGTGGGGTTCCATTCCGGTCAGGGATCTAGATTAGGTGATGAGTTCCGGACTTTGCACTCAGTCTTCGCAAAACTGGGGGACACTGGGGAGGTGTCCCATGGAGGAGGAGGAACGTCCCGGAGTTTTAAGCCCAGCCTTTCCAGAAGAGACTGAAGCTTCTTCTGGATGCTCTTCACAGCTCACAGAGAACGGGAGTATCAGGTAAGTACCAACACCCTTTTACTATGTCCTGATATCAAAACCACAGAACTCAAAGAGGGTTACTTTTTTTCTAACTTTGAAGCTTCCAAAGCAGATGAATGGTTTACACATGATGTAATAAATATATAATCTTGTGAAGACTAGTCTTTGTTTGGGATGTGACAGCTTGCCAGTTTGTATTATTTCATTTTTTATTTTACTGTGATTTAAATCCAAAAGAACTAAGAAGAACTTCTTAATATGGTCAAAGAAAGTGAAAGAATAAGAGGTGAGAATGCTAAAAGAGAGTGTTAATGAAGGAGACCTTAATTAAATAATAACTTTTGGGATAATTTTTAAAAAGCAGAAAAAAATTGGTGACATAAAATAGTCTGTATGTTTTGTTTAAAGTTTTATTATGGTTTCTTTACTTGCTTGATTTAAATGTGTCAGACATTTTTACTATGAGCACAATGTAATTCCATTCATTTTGTTGTCTTTATACATACATCCTTTATTGAACTTTCTCCATTTATACTTAAAAGTTTTTATTAAAACATTACCCAATAGTTTATCATTTACTGAAACCGTTTTTATTCTGCCTGTCTGCTTCAAGTTCACTGCTTATTTCCATTTAACATATGTAGTTTTCTATCTTCTATTATCATCCATCTTTGCTAATTCTAGCATTTGCTTTCCATATAATCCTTTTTCATTTTTCCTTGTAATTATAATAAATGGTCACAATATTTAAGTATCTTAAGCCAAACATTTTAGGGTTTGAATACTATTATTATAATTGTTTTTATTATGATAAATTATAAATTTAGCTAGAATTCCAACTATGGATAATTTTGATTTATAAACTTTGAATATCACTGTTTTAATTCTCAGAAATTATATTAACCAATGGCACTAGACCATGCACAGGTTCCAAGTATTAAGGTGGTAACAACTTTTTTTGCTTATAGCAGTGACTTCTACAATAGTCATAACTTTTTCTTGATGTCACTCAAGGCAACCTAGCTAAGATCAAGGTGCTCTTGTTGTGTTTCATCTTTTCCTCTTCCATGAGTTTTCTGCAGTGCCCACCAGGCTGAGCAAGCACATATGTGAGTCTATATTTCTGTAAGCCTGGAAAGTTGAAGGATCTATTCTAGACCATAGTGGTAGGCTGGTGGATCTCTGTAAGCAGTACTTCCTCACCAGAAAAAAAACAATTTTTTTTAAAAAAATATTACGATTGAAATTAGAAATTTCATATGTGATTTTTTAAAAAGAAATTTTAAATAGACACATGTATTTTTTTAAAAAGTCTGTCAAAATTAGTCTTCATTTAATGATGGTAATTGGGAGCAGCATTACTAAGTGATGCAGTTGTAAAGCACAATGTTATGTGACTGCACTATTCCTGCTGACTTTACTATTGATTTTGTCAGAAATTAGCAGTGAAGATCACAAACAGAGATCACATGGTTGTGGGGATGATGGAACTCTGTAAGTATGAGGACTGGTTTATTTAGTGTCATTGTATGTTTGAATGGGCACTGAAAATGTGGTTAAGTGAAAATCACATGTACCTTTGCCCACTCCGAGAGACTTAAGAAACTCTTTTTCTTAAAAGATCAGAAATCTACTGGTTGTAGATTATATGCTGAAAGAGAACTGTGTTCATAGTCTGAGATGTTCATTATATAAGAGAGAAAAATACATTGTTTCGCGTTAGAAATGTTAATTAGCCAATAAAGGAGAATATTTGTAGCTCAGAGTTGAAATAAGGGATCCTTGCTGCTCTCTGAACTTGTTTTCTTGCAAATGTTTCATTATACAGCCTAGGTATCCTCATCAGTGCTAGTCCTACGATGGTACCTAATAGTTTGGGTAATGAAACATCTGCAAGAAAACAACCAAGATCTGAAAGCACCAAGGATGCCTTGGGTTAATTAGCTTCAGTTTTTCAAATTATGCTCTTGTTCTCATACAGAAGTTAACTGGTGAAATCAATTCTATACATGCATTTTTTAAAAAAACAAACAAACTTCCTTTTAATTTCAATAGAGGAGCTTTCTGTCCAGTTTCAGTTTGCAGTTTATAATTCTGTACATATGCCAGTACAATGTGTAGTTTTCAACAAGATTAGCTGGAAACTAAAAACCAATTAATATTTTGTTACCGGGAATTTCTTTAAGCCATGAAAACTTAAATCAGTCGACCAATACGTGCTCTAAAAAGACACCCACATGCCGCTTTAGTTTAACCATTTGGTATAAAATGCACTGAAACATAACACTTGTTAAGTTTTCTCTGAAGCTAGAAAAAGCTGACCAAGAGACAATTTGTTAAAAAAACAACACATGACTTCATATTCCCTAAGGCAAGGCAGAAAATGGAGAATGAATTCATTATCTTACTGAATCAACACCTACGGATTAATTCATAAATCAATTCATAATGCTGTTCTACCAGTTTGTCTTGCACCTTCAAAAATTGGCATAATTTACGTGTGTATGAGTGTCTTAGGCACTTCTCAGGATCATCACACAAAGCTAGAGAGTTCCCATTGCTCTAGGGTTTGGCAGTAACTGTCAAGAAATGCGTAGAAGTTTGAGATGCTGGGGGAGGTGTAATTCCCAGCTATTGAAAAAAAAGAAAGAGCTGTGTAGGTTTTGTTCTTTTTGTTCCCTGTTTCTGGGTGGGATGATTGCAATATGATTGCAAGTAATTATAATAACAGATTTGCAGAAGACAAAAAAATTGTTAAAAATATTCTGTCAGGTTTGTTTGTAGGTAATTTTATTTGTTTTTATGTTTTAGTTGTTTACACGATTTCATAGATCCACGTTTAAACTTTGTACTCTAATGTATTTCAGTATATTTCATCTATTAGTTACTGTGTTTTATTTTGCAAGATATATACCCATTTAGACTATAAATGTGTAAAATGAGTAATTAATTGGATGTAGATTTTTTAAATTAGATTTTTAAAATAATATCATTTTTTTGATGGTAAAGGAAAGCTGGATATTATGAGTTTTCAATCCAGTCAAAATAGGGTATGGCTTCTTCTATTGGATCTGTGGTACTTAAACATGTTTGGGTCTGTTCATTTATCTTGTTGAAAATACATTGCCAGTTAATAGAGTATGTTAGCTTATACATTTCCCAAGATGCTTTCATCACTGAATGGCCTGGTATGTAATATTTTTTATATTTTATTATAGGCTAAATATAATAAACCTAAACCGGTCCCATTCTAATACTTCCAAATGTACAATATAAGCAGTGGTGGGTTTCCAAATTGTTTCCTACAGTTCTATGTGTGGTTCTATGCGCTTTGCGCACACACGAATGAGTCTAAGATCAACAAAAAGCTGTTTCTTACCTCTGGTGAGGTGCGCCAACGTGTGATTCCGAAGTTCAGAAGTATTGATCACTTCAATACCAACAAATTTATTTGACTCTTCAAAGACAATAAATAACTTTAAAAAGGAGAGCCCTATATTACTACTTACTGTAACATATATTCTGCAATCTTTTAGAGAACATTATTAGCTGCAGGATTTTTAAAAAAATATTGTTAAAGATAATTATAAGATTCATATTCTTAATTCTGCTAAGCTTTGGATGCACCTGTACAAATTTGCAGGGATACCTTTTGCCCGTTTCATGTTTCTTCTCTCCGACTGTAAGATTGGAAAGAACTCTGGAAGTTGACAGTTTGAGAGAATACTATGTGTTTTGAAAGACAGAGCTAAATAACACATTTTACTTATTTGGTCCAGAACAAGTCATTTTAACCATAATCCATTGTATAATACTGAATGCAATGACCAAATGAAGGAATGGAAGGGAAGGGATGCTCAAAATGGATACTGTAAAGTATGTGCTCAGCTATAACCAAATAAACAAAAGGAATGTATGTGTGAGAAATGAATATTCACTGAATATTTAAAATGAATTTTAAAACTAAGCAACATAATAGCCGAAAGACGAAAGCCTAGGATTACAAGGACATGATAACAGAACACAGACTTCAATATCAAACAAATAACAAGAAAAGATACCTCAGTCAAGAATGTCAACAAATAAAGGAAAATAAGAGAACTTTTAGAAGTTCAGAGGGGAAAATGTATGATTTGGTTACAACTATATCAGTGATGGCGAAACCGGATGAGCAGTCCCCAGCATGTCGCATGGGACTGCCGGAAACCAGAAGCATGCGCCAGAGAGCTGCTGTTCCAGTTTCCGGTACTTCCATGTGTGCAAAAACCAGCTGGCCAGCACGCATGCACATGTCAGAACCTGGAAAGCAATGGGCGATGGCTGGCATGCCCGGAGAGATGGCTCTGCGTGCCACTTCCGGCATGCATGCCATAGAGTTGTTATCACGGATCTATGTGTCTGAAGGCTACTTTTCTTCAGTGATCTTTCAGGATAATTACTCTTCCTATAGTTTCAATATTGCCTTTATGTCCTTTATACTAATTTCATTCAGAATGATTTTTGAAGATAAACTATGTTAAATCTTAAAAACAAGATAATGAACATACAATATTACTAGGGATAATGGTTTAAGTATGTTATTAGAATTAGACCATTTTCTTCTTATACTGTTTTGCCTTACATATTTCTAGAACATCTGGTATGGAATGTGATTATTTTTCTTGCAGCCCAAACATGCAGTGAATGTGATTTGAGCTATATTGTGCAGATCTGGCATCTTGATGATGGCTGTCAGGTTAAGTTCAATTTTTTAAAAAAATATTACTTTTAAAAAGTGCTTTAAGAATATGTAGGGAAGTTGTAATGGAATAAGGAAACTAGTGAAAGAATCAGTACTGCAAATTATGGTAGAATAATAACTGGATAGTGGTATTGTATGGATCACATATACACTGCGAATGAGCTAGGTTAAGTCCACAAGAAGCAGCTGGAAACGACTAATATCTGTCTGTGTTTGCTTAGCTCATAAAAGTAGCTTTAGATATAATACCTAAGGCAGGATGCACTATACTCCTTTAACTTCTTGACAAGAAGATTAGTCTGCAGACATGCTAGACATTTTGTCTTAAATTCATGGAAAAAAATTGATTTACCTTACATAATCCGGATATTCTGGTTTATTTCAGCTCTAGGTTTAAGCCATACTTGTTTAAAGCAAAAAAGGCTTTGTTGGTATAATTCACTGAAACTGTCGTTCAGAAATATACAAATCAAGGGTCACATTCATTTATTTTCCCAGATACCAGTTTTCTTCAGTTTTCTGTGTAAATATTTAGGTTATTAAATTTGCCAATATTTCTACTCATGTGTGCCATTTTTTGTTCTTATTTTATAGATATTACGTGGACATAAAAATAAATGTTACTAAATACCAATTGCTTAAGGCTGTTACAGAGTCATTCAAATACTTTCCACTTGATTTGTTCTAAGACAGCACTTTCCATTGGTTGTTAATTTTGGCATATAATATGTAAACAGTAAAATTACAGGTGTGCTTAGTTTCCAACTACTTTATTTCATGTTTGTGAACTTTAGATCTTACGGGAAACTTATTGCATGCCATAGAATGTAGTAGAAAGCTGCTAAATTTTCTTTATTTCAATCTAAGAAACATTGACAAGTCTCAGATGCAAGGGCTACTTCTAAACGAATGGCCGGAAATGCCAATAACACTTTGTATAGGGAATGCATTAATCTCATTGTAGAATATCACATTTAAATAATGGTCCATATATTGGGGTCCTTGTAAACAGCATGGTGGCCTAGTAATAAAGACACTCACCTCCCACTCAGACGGTTGATAGTTTAATCCTAAGTACCAGCAGGCATGTCTCTCCTAGGGTGCAAAGAAAAAATGTCTTCTGCGAACTCTGCATGGCATCAGGAAGGACATTCAACCAGAAAATGCTCAGCTCCCTCTAGTCACCCCAACTCTTTCCTGAATTAAGTGTTTACAGGGTTGTAAAAATGGGTTTTTATATTGGGTTCCTTATGTTTTTTAACGAAACCAGATGAGATATTGCAAAACGCATGATCTCAGATTTGTAATCTGAGTTCTTGAGTTCAGTTTTGCTTTAGTGTGAAAAACGATTATTTGGGAAGCATGTTTCATTCTTGTCTTGTTGATTTTGTGATCTAAATGGTGTTATATGTAGCCCATCCTTTAAATTGTTCTAAGGAGAAAATAATAGAGAGGAAGTACAGTTCATGGAAAAGTGTTTCTTATCTTCTTCAGTATCACTCTACCAATTAACAGTACTTTCCCTCACTGAAGCTTTGTAACAAAATATTCAGAATTTATTATAGTATTCATAGCATTTCTTACCTATCCTGAAAAATTACTCAGTTTTCTTAACAAAACAACCCATTTCTCTCAAAATACTTACCAGGCTTTCAGCCTTTACTGAAAAGAAGTATTAGGTCCCCAATTTTATTTCTTAAGAACTATGCTTCTTTGAAAAATAAAAGACTGTTTTCTCATTCTGTTTCTAGGTTTTCACATCCCATGGACCAACAGTAATTATGCCAACTTGGTTCTGTTCTCGGGAATGGTTTTATCTTGTTGGAAGATTTAATGAAGAAGGAAAGGTACGTAATATGAAAAGGAGAGAAGCATAACCTAATTATGGGAAAAATTGATCTCATTCTTTCCCAGTTGCATGCCCTCCAGATATGTTAGAAATACAGTTATAAGAATCTCCACCCAGCAGTGCTTTTGGCTAGAAATTCTGTGAGTTATACACCTAACATATCTAGAGGGCTCTAGGTTGGGAAATCTACGCAATAATGTCTCAAGAGATGCTTGTACCATGTGATCCTAATCACAGTTGAAGTTCTTCATCAAACATTTGATTGAGTTATATTTAATTAAGAATTTAGCCTGTTTTCCAAAGTGCCATTGATAGAGGAACTGAGCAACACAGGTCTATTACTATGGTGTTTTCGTTGATTGATTGATTACGTCCCATCAAATTGATATAAACTCATATAGATAGATTTTCTCCATGGCAATCTGTCCCCAACCTGGTCCCTCAGCTCTTCCAGTGGAACACCATCATCACTGTAATTAATGATATAAAAATGTTAATATTGTCAGCAGTAATATTACCTCTGGGAAAGCACAAAAAAGGAGAACTAATGTGGCATTTGTTTTGTTATCTGTGAAGATGTTATTGCCAATCTGTACTGACATTCTGCAAGCACATAGGAACACCAGCTTTTTCACAACAAGTAACTCTAGAATTTTCCCAATGTTAACATAGCATTTTAAATATTTCACTTATAATTGAACCCTGTGACTTATTCTGAGACACAGGGCCCTAGATGGCATTTGAAAGAGATATCACAAAACTGTATGAATCACAGCTTCTATTTGAGAATTGACTCAGAAGGTACTTACGTAATACAGCATTACACATGATGGAATTGTTTTGAATGGCACCTTCTACTAACTTCAGTGCAAAGTAGTGTATTGAAATGATGTCAGACATTACATATAAAATCCTACAATAATGAACTCATGTTATATAAGATGGAAGACTTCTGTATGTATATTGCTACATATTGCTGTTCTGCAAAGGAACATAAGATGAGTTATAATTTAAAAGACAGATATGCAGATGTAAGAAATACAATTTCATAAAAAATCCAATGCAAGAAGATAAAATGGGCATCTCTCCAGCTTAGCGTAAAGTTATTATCATGGAGTTCTCTGTATGAAAACAGGATTTCATAGGTTGATGATACTTGCGTGTTTCCAACAGTAGATGGTGATAAGAAAAGAAGCATAAATGGAGTTTTGGGGAAATTTGCAGTATTCTGACTTATTGATACAGGGGAATAATTACTTTCTTTGGTGATATAAATGAATGGAATGGAACAAAGCAACTGTGGAGAGACCAGTTACAGTCTCAAGAATAAGTAAGAATGGTGAATGATTTTATGTACATCTCTTTAGAAAAAGATCCAGTTGTTTAAATTGCAGTTTAAGCATAAATCCATCGATACATGTGACAATGAACTATAGAGCTAAAATATAACTATTTTGATTATTTCTGATGAAAGATTTAGATATTTAGTGACTGATACAAAAATGACAAGACTTTCCAGTTTTGAATAAGGGGCATATTATTGTATAGTGTTGGATGAATCTCAGCAGAAAATTGACATGGAGGAAAAGGAAAGAATTGAACATAGAATGAATGCCAAAAAGGGCAAAGTATGAATCCTGTGTGTAAAAGAATTAGAAGATATTTTTTCCAGCAGAACAAATGGGAAGTGGATGCAAGAAAAGCTGCCTGAATTGAATTAATTTGGTTAATTAATTTGATTTTCTGAAATTTATCAACATAATTACATATTTTATTGTATTTCAGAAAATATATCAGCATCCCAGAAAGATAAAGTTTAATGGAAATTGAAACATCTTTAGATGGGGTTTGTCCTTAATTCTGCTCAGCGCTAAGGAGAAAAATTGAAAAGAGAAAGCTACATAGCATATATTTCAATAAGGTCACAAGAAAAACATTAGAAGTTAGAAAATGAATATTTACAGTTATAAATGTAAATAAATAAAAAAAGCTTATAAATTTCTTTAAAACAAGCCCTTCTTAACAGTATACCTTTAATAGTATGTTGTTAAGCATGCTGGGGTAATTAATCAAATCCATTACTTGATGTTTACTCCTTTCCAAGTGAACTGTGGCTGCTCACATATTTTTGTTTCGGGAGGTTAATCTTTTAACTTCGTTTTTCAAAATAACCAAGCAATTATCTTTATCACAAATTTCCTGCTTTGAGATTGGGCCAGTATACTTTACAAACCTATCAGGGCATAACTCTTGGGCTCAGCCACAAAGCTAGGAAAATTCTTAACTGGATTTGTATGGTTTGGGGAAACTCTAAGGCTAAGCATTAGATGAATGAATTGTTGTAATAGGTTTTATAGACATGTCTTTGGTGGCAGTTCCAGGAAGAACCAGAGTTTGAAGCCATTATGAAAACTGTACATTGATCATTGACCTCCCTCTGCATAAATGGGTCTGCAAGCCTATAGAAAAGTAGGACCCTGAGATTTGTTAAGAAATAATACAGATAAGTGAATTGAAATTGTAAATATATGAGTATCATGGTGATAACTGTTCAGATACACATATACCTGTGTTTGACCTGTGTTCCTTGATTGTAATGGTGTTTTCAAGGGTTCTGTATAGATGAGATTGTCTTGTTCTAAAAGTCAATATTAGGCTGATATTTTTAATCATATCAGCCCAATTTAATGTGCTTTTTATTCTGCTGTAGCTCCCAATGAGCACATTTTTTTCAATAGATGTTTTTTGGATTAAAATTGCTTTAAAGTGTTATGTTTCTTTCTGAATAAGTATTTATCCTTATCACAATTACCCTGTTTCTCCAACAATATGGCCTCCCCCAATAGGAAGTCCAAGCATGTTTTATAGGCATGAAATGAAATTAAGCCCCTCCTCCCAAATTAAGGCCTATATTAAAACATGCGAAATGGGGGGGGAATGGTGGGGGGGCTTGCCGTTAGGAAGTACTTTTGTTGCACACCCGGATATGGTGCTGCCTGCGTTGACCCCGATACAAAGTGCCCCACCAATGCCGAGGTCAACATCCAAGCCGTTGCCGCCCGCCCGAAGATGCAAGGGGGGGGGAATTAAGTCACCCCTGAAAAGACGGCCTAGCCATTTTTTCGGGGCTCAAAAAAAAAAAAAGACCCAGCCTTATTATATGAGAAACACGGTAACATATCAGTAGCAGCACTTGTTTCTGAAGATATATAACTACCAAGCTGTTCATTGGTAGTTCATTGATATATAATTAACAAGCTCTTAATTGTTTCCTTATTATGGTAACCAGACTTTTCAAATTTGTAACCCTTTTTATTTGAAGTGGGCCCCTTTCCATTTTGACATGGAAATATATGCATATTTTACAGTAGTACTTCTATACATTGGTGCCAAAATAAGTCACAGAACATTTAAATCACAGTATTCTTAATTATGGAATCTAGTGAAAGTAATAGTTTGAATGGGGAAATATGTAAGCACTGGGAATGGTATATGGTGCAATAAATTCTACAAATATTATGTGGCAACATACACATGCACACAAAAAAACTTGGGCAGCATGTTGCTCTGTAATTAGAACCATGTGGTTAACTTGACTTAACTTGGAGCATGACATGAAGAACAGAAGCCAGGTTAAATTTTGCCATTGACATAGCATCACCACAATGTTGAGCACAAGGGAAAAATAAATCTCACTAGAATGTAGGTTGAAGAAACTGGTGTTTTCTTTTTCTGGTGGTTATATTGTTTTTCACATTCCCACTGCAAGTATTCATTATTCTCTGCTATATTCTTTATTACCCTTCTTAGTAAACCTGATAGAAACCTATGTAAGATACTTCTTTTCAGCATCAAAATATTGCAGAGGTTACTGGAAAGCTACAGCTGAGTTATCACACAGTTCTTCCTACCCAATGGCAAAAAATAAGGAGACTTTTTCAATCAGTAGTGTTGCATCTGTGATATCTGTGGCTCCTACAGAAACCAATTTTATGTCCTTTCATACTTAATAGTTGTTTATCTGTATACAGTATTGGGAAAATATTAATATTCAATTCCTACATAAAAATTTTCATAATATTCAGAATAATATCTGAATATTAGATCTCAGAGAGAATCATGCAGCTGAATAATGAAAAAGGGCCAAATCATCCATGGTAAAATATTTGCAGGGTAAAACGCTCAGGAAACCCTTGAATGATAAAAAGCTGGTCAATATAGTTAGACCTGATATATACAAATTATTTCAAATTAAACTGCTCCTTTGGGTTTGCATTAGGTCATGTCAATTTTTGTGGTTTCTCTTGCTTCTGCCTTTGCCACTTGGCAAATATGAACACTAAGATAAAGGTGGAATTGAGCTGTTTAGTTTAGTTTAGTTAATACCATAGATCCTTTAAACATTTATACAAAAGACTGGAATGAAAAAAATGATTAGAATTTAGTTTTATAAATTACAAAAATTTCAAGAGATACTGTTAAACTGTCTCAGTTTCCTGGTAGGAGGTTCTTTTAAATAATTCTGATTATTTTTTACTTGTTTCTATATTGGACATCCATCTATCTATCCAAAACTAAGGTCCCATGCAGTAAAAACTGAAGAGAAGGCTTGATCATTTGATATAATTATTTTGTCTTCAATATAGAATACCCAAAATTAAAAAAATACAACATATTATAATGTTTTCATAATTGAATTTTATTTAAATACTCTTCATTTGAAATAATTCAACTTTACTCTTTAGCAGGAAAAGATCTTGGAGCTGCTTACTTGTGAGCAATAAAAATAAAGCATAAAATATGAAGAATGACATTGGGAGTTAAGCAGCAATTTATAAATTAAATAATTATTCTTAGGACTATTATTAGGGTGCAAAAGTATTTAGAACAACTGAGAATTCAACAGAACAGAATGCTGTGCTTTCTATCTCCTTCTAGAACTTCTGATATAAATAAATAGCATATTCTGTCCACTACTTTTGCCACCTAACATGTATGTTAGTTCTATGATTCATTTTCACTGTTATGCCACTAATCTTGTATGTCTTTTCTATAAACCAAATTTGTTTACATAGCATGGTCTCATGACAGCTTGTAATAGAGCAGGTTTAAAAATGAACAATATCTTGAAAATATTTGAGGATTATATGTTTTGTTTTATATTGTCACATGACCATACTGTCGCTATATTCAAACAAAAGTTATTGATCATTTTCATTTATATGAAATAATGATAGAAAATGAGAATAGGTTTTTGACATTATGTGTCTGATACGAAGAAAGATGGTATACATGGCTCTTATTGATATTTCATCTCACATCCTGAATCATAGAAATTTAGAGTACTCAATTTTTGTTTATTCTTGTCAAGGTTCAGTGACATTTATGGTATACATTTATGATATTTTTGCTGAAGTATTGGTTTCTCACAGTTTCTCTCAATTTCATAGTGCACAGCTATATTATGTTCTTTAAAGATTTGGGAGAGGGGCAATTTTGCTCTCAAAAATCAAACAGAAATCAAATGTTTTTTCCAAATATTTCCAGTAGTGTAAAGTTTCCTCATTTCCTTTACTACAGATTAGCCATAGAAAATACTTCTGAAGATCCATTAAATAAGTTTATTCATAGGTTCTAATATGTTATATTACATTTATATTGCTATAGGTGTTTGAAAATAATAATTTACTGTATCAACTTCTTTCATTTTGTACAAAATATGGTCTGTTGCAGGGGACCCCAGAGGATCTGCTTTTCTTTTATGAACATCTTCGAAAAGGCGGAGAAGTGTTTCGAGTTGACCAGTGCCTCCTCTTGTATCGTTACCATGCACAGGCAGCCACTCATGCAGTTTTAGAGTAAGTCATGTCTGGTATCAAATGTCTTAGAGTATTAAGTAAGGGTTTATAGGTTTATCTCCTAACAAGAGAGGCATTTCTTTGGATAATTTTCTTGTAAAGTTACAATATTTTTTTAAACTTGTAAGTTGCCTGATGCTCAACAACTCTGGTCTCAAATTATTTTTAGGGGTTAGTTGAATTTTTAACATGTATCTCTTAACCCTAAAATTAGTTATTATGAATGCAGCTATGATCCAATCCTATAAACAGGTTTCACCTGACTGCTTTCTGGTTTTAAACATTTTAGTTGTCTGTTTTATAAGTATTGGGAAACACCCAGCAGGCAGTGAGGAGGAATCAAGTAGGGAGTTCGGCTTGAATTGTTGACCTCACCTAATCTCCATGAAACTGTATCTATCAGCTCCCAAGGGAAGACAAACAGCCCAGGGAGATTCCTATATTATAGGCAGAATACAATAAAGTAGTTAGCTTGAACTCTCATGTGCGGATCCATTCTTTTTCACCTGACAGGAAGCGTTACATGTAATTCTAGACTAGAACTGTAGAATGGGCCAACTTACTGTGGACAACTCACCACAAGACAGCCTGCCATGGACAACTCACCGGGGGACAACTTGCCATGGGACAACTCAATACGAGATAACAGTGCATTAAATATGAATATCTCTTAATATGATTAAGTTGTCCATCTACCTCTTCCTTAGTTTTATTAAAATCATTGGGATTTTATTATTATTAATAATATTAATATGAATAATAATATTAAGAGAGGAGTGGGTCTACAGTTATCTCGCATTCAGTTATCCTCCAGTGAATTGGCCGTGGCAAGTTGGTCGTGGCAAGTTGTCCTAAGTCTGTAGAACTGAATTTAAGATCTTTTTCTATTATATCAACTAAGTAAAGTCAATATCATGGGATATTGAGCTTTAAATCAATTGTACATCTTACTGGTATTTGTTCACAGAAGTGCAGAGACCATGCAGAGTTCTTTACAGAGACTGAAGCCTTAAAATAACTCTTTGTAGAGTTTATGGAGATACCAAAACTAATGTTCCAAATTTGATCAAAAATGGAGACATACTTTAAATGTTGCTGAGATTCTTAACAAAAAGTTTTCTCCATCACACACTTACATTTTGACAGAAAAATATGAGCCCATAAAGTTTTAGCCAGTGTTAAGTATAGACTCATTAAATGTGAGCCATTTTATAGTGAAAAATCCATCCATTACAGATGTATACTATGCAACTACTGCATCAGTTGCATAGTATACATCTGTAAAAGTATTCAGTGTATATAATCTGTTTAGTTTCAAAGGTTATGAGCAACACACTTGATATGAATTTTGCACATAAAAAGGAAAAAAAATGATTTTTTGCCCAACACCTGTTGTTGAGTATCAGTGATTTTTTTTTTGTGGTTCTTTGTATCCATATGTTATTTACTGAGATAAGTTCGTAAAATGTAACAAACAATTTACTAGAAAGAGTTTGATCACCACAAGGAAGGAATATAGAGAATGGAAAGCAAAAATTTGACTATTGCTACTTAAATGGCATCATGTTGTTCTGTATGTGATATGATTGTTAGAATTTTTGCAACCTTTTCTAATGATATTTCAAACTATTTGGAAGACAGTTTTTTCTTCTGTGGGAAAAAAATGTTTTATTGGAAACGGATTTGTTATGAATTAGCAGCAAGCTGTTAAGTCCATTTTACAAGTATGGCACAGACCCCTGGATTACAGCATACTTGCAGAATGTGAAAGTGGCACAAAACAATTTCAGATGGGTTCTGTACACAGACAAATATGAAGCTTCCATTATCTCTTTCTTTCTCCTCCTCTTTCCCTTATTCCCTCCCATGTTTATCAGTTCTGAAATGAATAACATATTTCAACTTTGGGAAAAATATTTCCCCAATGTCAGGCAAAAATATTGAATGTTGATTATTTTGTATTAATAATACAATTCTTGAAACATTCAGGTCCAATTACATAAGGTGACAATTGTATATATTTCAGCGATGGAGCCCATTATCTGAAAAGGAATACTAGCATGGCTTTTAGTGCAGTCTTTATTCTGTCTGAGAAACTTTTTCTTTTCTCTTCTAATTGTGTGGGTGGGAAAGCCATGCAAGCCAGTGTCTAACAGCTTCTAAAAGCCACATTGTGATTTAGATTGTTCCCTCTTCCTAACTGGGTTCCTACAATGAAAATGGCCAAGACAGGTCTGTGCAGAGACTTTTAGGTCTCTTAGGTTTTCAGAACCTCAGCCCCAATTATCTCTACATGTTCTGTTATTCATTTATAACGATAAAAAGACAGTGAAACAAAAACCCAAATGATTATGTGCTCTTTTGACCACTGTGTTGACTGATGCCTATTTAATGCTGTTGTATTTCCACTGAGTATTTCCAAATGAGCCATTGATTTTCAGGATAAAATGATTCTTTGTACTGGTCAGTGGCCTATTTATTTTGTTCATTTGCGAGATTTGTATCCTAGCTTTTCTCAGGAGTTAGTAGTAACTTTTATAGCATTCTTATCTCCTCACAACAATCTGTGTTATGTGAGGGAAACCTTAATACTAATCTACAAGATTAGGAAACTCATCCAGAGGTGTAATTCAGACATAAAAGAGTGTCTCCCCAGAATTGGAAAGATTGACTGGTCTACAAAGATGTACATTAGCAAACACAGGGTAAGAAGTCGGAACGCTGAATAGAAATATCATTGAGCTGCTGTTTGGAGCCAAAAAACATCTGGTAGAGATTATGGCATTAGTTCTTCCTTGTGATTAATTGGTTATTTTTGATATCCCACTGATAATGTTTTGTCCCACCATTGAGAGGGTATCACCTGGATTTTCTTTGTCTGAGCTGAACAAATATCTTTTGAAGAATGCATTGAAATTCAGAGTCTTTACTCTCTTATAGTCAGGATTCATAATACTTGAAGGGTGAAAATTGGAATCATTACTAGGTTTTCCTTAAAAGAATAGTGAAAAAGGCTGGTTTGCGCTTATAAAGTTTGCCCCCTTTTTAAAGAATTAACGGTTTGCTTGAAAGCAAGGAGGGCATCTCCCTTTTGACCATTTTTAGCTCCAAAATGTTTCAAGCCATTTTCTCCCAGTAGATTTATTTAGAATGCTTGCATAAAATATGGGAAGAAGAGATTATTTGTTGTATTTTAAAAGAAGTGATAATTTATTAAAATTATTTATACTTGTGATAAAGAATTCATTTCTTTATATTCTGTTTCTTTACCATATTCTTATTTTTTTCTTCCTTTCCTATTTTCTTTCTATTATTTTTTCTGAACTTTTTTCTTTTTTAGTTTGTATTAGTTTTCATTTTTTTAATTGTAACTTTTAATAACAATGCTTTTTTTAAAAAAAAGAACAATGTGGAGCTTTACTGCACTTCATTCAGTTATTTGAGTTATATCCATTTATATCTATAGGCAAGCAGTTTTCCCTAGGAATCCTTAGAGATGCCTGAAGGCAACCTTGTACAGGAATTTTCAGATTTCATAATAGGTGTGGTGCTGACGTGTTCTGCTTTTATGTCTCTGAGGGCAGATTCACACAGCTAATGTTCAACTAATTTCTTTTCTTGATAGTACTCAGTTGAAATCATTTACCTCCAACAATGACACCTATGCAAGTATTCTAAATAAAGTCAAAACTGATTTGGTTAATTCAGTTAATATTTGGAATTTGAAAGAGAAACGTAATACTTGAAATCAAATATTTGGAATATATAATTTCAGATTGAAATATAGGTATATAATTGTAGTCTTCTGAAATCATATTTAAACACTCTGTCTTTTAGTACATGTATCTTTAAAAACTAATCTAAATGAGAATTACTAAAGAATATAGATCATTTGAAGAAAGGTGTGCCATCTAATATTTTCAGCAAAGATAGCAATCAGCCAAAGTTATCAGTGTTCTAATCATACTTTGTCGGAGCCGACATGCCCTACAGGCAGAAACTATTTATTTAATTTACTAATCTAATAGTATTTATCTAATTTTGCAATTCCCATTGCAAGAGGAAAAGAAGCTAATGTCTGATTGGCTAGTGGGGGAGCTATGTTTTATACATTTTCAACATTTAAATGTAGTTTTTCCCCCTCTGGGAATTCCCATGATTAATTTGTTCTACAGAATAGATTACTGAAAGGCAAATGAGAAAGGATATGAGAAGAACGAAAAAGCCTCACTCTCATAGTCCTCTGTGGTAGAGGCTTTGGGGTCTCCTGTTAAATAGCATGGACTTTGTGATGATGGAATGTAACTCATCATTCATCATCTTCCTAGCATTATTCCTGCAGGTGCAGGGTCCACTTTTTGGATCGTCAAATGCCATCTCGTGCGATCAAATGCAGGATCTGGGTCATGTCTGCATTAGAAGAGAGATGTCTATTGGATCTATTGTGACAAAAAATGACCAACTGTCTTGTTGCTTGGGCCTGATGTTGGTTTAGTCTGTGTTCAGCTCAGCACCTCCCTCATGGGCGGGCAGTATCCAGCAGCATCGCTAGGAGTGATAGACTTCACCGTCTGTGGTAGAATCTTAACTGAAGTAGTATGAATATCATTAATAGAAACAATGTAATCATAAATTTTTCTGCCTGCTTACAAATATTTTAATATTGTCACTTAATAATAATGAAAATATATATTTAGCTTACCCAATAACATATTTGCACTTTGAGGGTCACCAACCACAGTAATGTAAACAAACTGGCATTTTCGTGTTTTCAGATAAATGTAGTTTTTGTAAAATTTATAACCCATCTATATTATTTTTCATAAGTAACTCAGGGTAATGAATGTATCTAATGCTCCTTCCTGCTCCTATTTTCTGCACAAGAACAGCCTTGTGAGATGGGTTAGGGCGAGAAAGAGTGACTGACCCAAAGTTACTAGCTGGCTTTCATGTTTAAGAATGCAATCTCCTCCTTTCTAGTCTGATGTTTTAACCACTAGACCAAACTGCTTTCCATTATTATCATTACATATTACATTATATTGTATCTGTATAATGTGTCTAGATCTATATCCATGCATAAAAATATATTATCATTATAATAATAATTGTAGGGCCTTTTCTTTAAACTTCCTTTCCACTCTTACAGCTGTGATTATTTTAATAGTAAGTTGTTGTATGCTGAGGAATTAAAAATAAATGTATAATTATGTTTTCCACTTTGTATATCAATGTTGGTATTTATTGGAGGAGGAATTTGAATTTGAAACATTTGAAATTAGTTATATGTCTTCTAGATAGTCTAGATGACATAATTAACAAAAAACTGTCATTCTGGAATACATTCATATCCAACTTTTTCTAGGTTCTTAATTTGGTATGCTTGACCTTAAGACTAGGTTGGTGCCAAGGTAGAGTTTTTATTTGATTAGTAATCACAAGAAAAGATTTAATTTCCTTTCTTTACATTTCATTCCTAATTGCTTTGAGTATTTTGTTAGTAAAAAGATTTGATGGGGCATATGCCCTTATTTTTCATTTATAAATTGGGGGTAGGTGTTGATATTCATATTTTTAATTTTAAAGTGATTTCACTACAAAAAGTCAGTGTAATAAACCAATATGAGATATATAATATTAATATAATATAATATAATATAATATAATAGTGTATTCTGAACTGGTTGGTTAGGTCAAAATTATTTTAAAAAATACAAGAATTTCAGGGCCTTGCAAAGAATATCTTATCCTTTTAGTACAATTTGAAGTTATTTTATTCATCAGGATTATGAGCTGTGGAGCCCCAGTTTGACACTTCCTACTGGTTTTCATGACCAGCAATACTGCTGTTGCTTTTAACTATGAAATTCATGTGAAAATTGAAATTAACCAGTGAGAATCTTCTCTGGAGGTGGTTTATGTAACTTTTTAAGAACTGCTTTTAGTTTCATATTGTTTCGAACAGTTCCTTAATTGCTGCTTGCAAGTTGCTGCAATTCCTTGCACCTGTGTTGGCTCTGGGAGTCTGGGAAAATGGCATTCCCTTATCCCCCAAGGCAGGAATTCCAGCTACTGGCCCTGGGAACAGCTCTCAGTGTGCAAGACAACCTAGGTGAACCGGAAAACCTAAGGGGAAATCCCCAAATCATCTATGTCTTTTGACACTCCTTAAGCAACATATTTTACCAATATTAGTAACATTAAGATGCACTCATTACATGTTTTCACAGAACTCACATCTGTAATTATCATGTAATTAGCCTGAAGGCTCAGTCACACACTTCTCTGCATGAACTGAAGATCCACCCACTGTTTGTCCTTATGACACAACCTGAAGCTACAAAAATATTCCCAAGATAAAGCTTCGTGGTACAGACTTTCTGGCTTAACCCTTGCAGAAAAGAGCATGTGAGGGCCAGAGTGCAAATTTAGATACATATTTTCTTCCTTACCTCACCGCATCTAGACAGAACCCAATTCCTTAAGGGCCAAACTATTCTCTATGGGAACAGTGAGTTTATATTTTAATGATAATAAGCCATCCCTGGCAGCTCCCATCCTGATTAGGACTGTGGCACAGGGAGATGTCTGTGCTGCTTCCTCCAGCTACTTTTTGCCTGCAGTAGTGGTGCTTGGTACAGATTTTGTCTCAAAAGTATTGTTCAGGTATTCACTTGAATAATGAGAAGTAAATAGAGTTGAATGACTTAAGAAATAATTCTTAATTGGCTTGGCTAGCCAATAGTATAATATTTAGACTTTTGTCTTTTCTCTAGAGAGGAGAGTACTACATACATTTTACTGTAGGTGAAAAGTCAAAGAATTTGATTACTTGGTCTTGTCTCAATTCCCATTTTCCCACATCAAGGAGTTTGGCAAAAGCCACAATCTTTTGTTATGGCAGAACTAAATTTTAAACAGTGAGGAAATTTCTGTTAAGAATCAAAGAATCTTGACAAGAGTAAGTAAGCTAGCTTAGGCATGTCTTTGTTGCTCTTATGGTGATAGAAATACTGTCTTCTCCATTCCTTACAGATGCTTCCAGTAGAGGCCATATTTCATAATCCAAGACAAGTTTTAGTTTTATAGTGTAGGGACATAAGAAATCTGTTTTATCGTTCCAGCAATTTGATTCGATCTGTGAGCAATCTTCGGAAATATTTCAAACAATCATCAGAAAAATGTTCTTTTACTATTTATCCCAACTTTTTGGCATTTAAAGATATTTCAGGAAGCAAGGGAACTAGTCTTCTTTCTCCTTTCCATATTTCTCTTCAGAATATTTCCCCTTTTCTATGTATTCTATTTTCATCATACTTTAAATGTTACTATGAATTTCTTGAATTTCTAATACAACTTACAGTACAAAAATAATTAAGTTAGTACTGTTGTTGAATTTAATGACTACTTATTTGCTCTAGATCAGCTTCATACATAATATATTCTTACATTAGTTATATAGAAGACCATCTTCAAAATAAAGTGGAGTAGAAATAATACAGGTAGGCCTCAACTTACAACAGTTCATTTAGTGACCATATGAAGTTAGAACGGCACTGAAAAAAGTGACTTATGACTATTTTTAAGATTTACTATTGTTACAGCATCCCCATGGTTACGTGATTTACATTTGGACAAGTGGTTCATATTTATGATGGTTGTAGTGTCCCAGGGTCATGTGATCCCCTTTTGTGACCTTCTGACAATTTTAAGTTACAATGACAAAATTCAGATGCTTGGCAATTGACTCATATTTATGACAATTGCTGTGTCCCAGGGTCATACGATCAGCTTTTGTGACTTTCTGACAAGCAGAGTCAATGGAGAAGTCAGATTCACTTAAGAACCCATGGTACCAACTTGTTATTGCAGTGATTCACCCAACTGTGGCAAGAAAGGTTGTAAAATGAGGCAAAATTGATTTAACAAAGGTCTCACTTAGCAACAAAAAAATTGAATTCAACTGTGGTTATATGTTGAGGACTATCTATAAGTTTATGTAACCCATGTATACAGAGACAGCATGAAATTTTGGTATGCAACCGTGAACTTGATTGGAAGTTAATTTATTATATCTACCAATTAGCAATCATTGCTAAATTTAATTTGGAATTTTAGTTGAGTATAATGAAGGAATATTTGGTGTAAACTCTGATGAAGTTGTTTTTGTTTATCACCCTAGACCAATAATGGCTAACCTTTCCGTCCTCGCATGCCAAAGTGCATGTACACCAGCACCCATAAGCCAATGCACATGCCCCCCCACCCCCTGCACATATGCGCGTGACCCCCACCACACATCTCTGCGCATGCATGCATAACTCCTGCACATGCCCCATCCCCGCACATGTGCAGTAGCTACCCGCCAATGAGCTGGTGGGCGGGCGGCACGTGTGCCTGTACAGTAGACTTGCTCTGGAGTGATGGATCATGTGCTGGCGGAGATGGCTCTGCATGCCACTTCCGGCACGTGTACCATAGGTTCGTCATCCCGGCCCTAGACAATATCATTTTGAAATATTGCATTTATTATGGGAATGATTGCTTAAGAAAATAAACAAAATGCAATTATGATGAAGAGGTCTCTAAGATGATTTGAAATGACGCCAAACAAAACCAAGTTATTGAAAGCCAAACAAAACTGATTTTATGAAGTTTGGAACTAAATGCAAAAAAAAAAAAAAAAAGACACCCCTCCCACCCCTGAATTTGTTGAGGACAGTTAAAATTGATAATCCTGATCCATTTTCTGCCTTTGCAGATGTTTCCTTGTTACAGTTCCAGAGCCATATGGATTCAACATTTCAGATAGGTCTAAGCATTTGCTTATGTTATCTTATATTTATATATGACATAATGGACTTTTATTTTGAAAGTTCAGACATAAAAACACACTTGAATAAAAACGCACTTGAATAAAAAGACATCTGCCGGTTTGTGGAATTTACTATTAAACTTAGAATTTAACAGTAGCAGTAGTGCCAAGGTCACAACTTCACTACTGAACTTTCTAATGTCCCGCATGTTGTTTTTGGCTTTTACATTGTCAGTATTTTATTTATTGTAAAGAGGTCTGTCTGCTTCTTTCAAGTGTTTGTAAGGAAGAGAGGGAAACTATTTTTAACTGTCATGCAGATGTATGCTCAGCTACTCAGGTGACAAGGTAATATTGATGATGATTGGCAGCAAAACCTTGTGCGATATTTGTCTAACAAATATCTAACAGGGTTCTATCTACCGTGTTTCTCATATAATAAGGCCGGGTCTTATTTTTTTTTGAGCCCCGAAAAAATGGCTAGGCCGTCTTTTCGGGGGTGACTTAATTCCCCCCCCTTGCATCTTCGGGCGGGAGGGCAGCGATGGCTTGGATGTTGATCTTGGCATTGGTGGGGCACTTCATATTGGGGTCAACGCAGGCAGCACCATATCCGGGTGTGCAACAAAAGTACTTCCTAACGGCAAGCACCCCCACCATTCCCCCCATTTCGCATGTTTTAATATAGGCCTTAATTTGGGGGGAGGGGCTTAATTTCTTTTCATGCCTATAAAACATGCTGGGACTTCCTATTGGGGGAGGCCATGTTGTTGGAGAAACAGGGTATTTATATTTTAACTGATAATCCTGTAAAATGATGTAAATGTAAAACACTTCATTGATTATGCTTCTGACTATATCTTCTCATGATAAAATACAAAGAAAGAAAGAAAATACGGCTAAATTCAACATCATATTTGTCTGTGAAACATAGCTCAATGCATCTCTCCTTGACTCCATTACCACAGTAAGAGACTATCATGTTTACCGATCAGACCGTGAAATCCGTAGAGGAGGTGGTGTTGCTATCTTCTATAAAAAGTCGTTACATCTAAAAAAAAAGTTGTTACATCTAAAAAACATCCAAGTTACCCAAGAGCTTGCTTTTCCTGAGATCATCATCTGTGAACTGTCCTTAAATATCACATTTCAATTCTTACTATGTTACAGAGCCCCGGATTATGACATCGAATTTGTAAACAAGCTAAATTCACTACTAACATGGGCAACATCCTGCCCACACACTTCTATCTTTCTTGGTGATTTCAATCTACCTCACATTAACTGGACCCTAAACGAATGTAAAACTTGAATCCATACATGCAACCTTCTAAAATGCTGTAACAAACCTGGGACTGGAACAACTAGTAACCAACAATACTAGGCTTAACAACTGTCTCGATCTCATCTTCTGCAATAGTTTGCATTCAGTTTACGGAATAGAAATTAAAGAACCCTTTTCCAACAGTGACCACAGCATGATTGACTTTTGTCTCAACATACGTCTACACAAAAATCAACACAACGATGTGATCCCCAATTATAACTTCAAAAAAGGCAAGTATGATCTTACAGACAATGATCTCTCGATCCCTTGATTGGCAATTTCTATTCACTGGATGCAATACTGTTGAAGACCATTACAACATATTTTTACTTGAAGTCAAAAGAGTCATCAAACTATATGTACCAATAACAACTCCAAAAACCAGAAAAAAACAGATTACCCATAACAGTAAGGAAGCTTCAATCCAAAAAGAGATCACTTTGGCAGAAAAACAAATCTGGTCACGTTGCCAACTTCCCAAGCCGATACAAAAATTTATGCCACCAGATAAAGACTGAATGCACCAATTACCACGTTAAACAAGAGGAAAACTTTCTATGTACCAATTCCACCCGCGCTTTCTACAATTTTGTAAACAACAAACTAAAATACTCAAGGTCCATCCCACCCCTGAAAGGACCTAATGGTAAAGACTGCAACGACGACACTGTTAAAGCCAATATCTTAAATACATTCTTCGACTCAGTATTTGTAAACAGCAGTGGATCATGCCCAATATTTCCTAGTTGAACCACAGACAACTACAATGATCTAATGCATATCAATTTTACAGTAGACAATGTTGAAAAAGCACTTCACAATCTAAAACCATCTCTATCTATTGGACCGGATGGAATATGTGCCTACTTCTTAAAAAAGATATCCACTGCCATAGCTGAACCTCTAAGCATAATCTTTGAAAAATCTTTCAGGACCAGCTCCTTGCTAAACTATGGTCACAAGCCACAGTCATCCCCATCTTCAAAAAGGGAGACCCCAGCCTAGTTGAAAATTACAGACCAATCTCTTTATGCTACGTCACCTGTAAAGTCATGGAATCAATTATTAACCAATCCATTATCCTTCCACTTGGAGAAAAAACAACCCACTCTCTAATAAACAATTTGGTTTCAGGAAAAAAAACTATTCTGCAATCTGCAACTCTTACCCTGCAAAAACATATGGACTACACAGCTCGATCAGGGCAAAACAATAGACGCAATCTACATAGACTTCTGTAAAGCCTTTGATTCAGTGGTACACGACAAACTACTCCTAAAACTAAAATATTACGGTATCTCTGGACACCTGCATAACTGGATAGAAGCATTCCTGTCAAACAGACAACAAATAGTCGAAATTGGGAGTGTCCTATCAAATTCTGTACCTGTCAACAGTGGTGTCCCGCAAGGCAGCGTTCTAGGACCAACTCTCTTCATACTCTACATAAATGACCTCTGTGATCATATTAAGAGCAACTACGTTCTCTTCGCTGATGATGTAAAGCTATTCAACACCACAGACAATACTGCTACCCTTCAAAAAGACCTTGACTATGTATCAGAATAGTCAAACAAATGGCAACTTCAAATCTCAACAAATAAATGCTCTGTCCTACATATTGGCAAAAAAATAATAATCAGAAAATAAAACACAGGCTGAATAGTTAAGACCTTGTTGATGATCCAAACTCTGTCAAGGATCTTGGAGTACTCATCTCTAATGATCTAAGTGCTAGAGTCCACTGTAATTACATAGCCAAAAAGGCATTAGGAGTTGTTAACCTAATCTTACGTAGCTTTTTCTCTGGTAATACTACACTACTAACTAGAGCATACAAAACATTTGCTAGACCAATATTCGAGTACAGCTCATCAGTCTGGAACCCACATTACGTATCTGATATTAACACAGTTGAGAAAGTCCAGAAATATTTCACAAGAAGAGTTCTCCACTCCTCTACTCATTGCAGAATACCTTACGCCACCAGACTTGAAATTCTAGACCTAGAAAATCTAGAACTACGCTGCCTTCGGTCCGATCTAAGTATAGTATATAAAATCATGCATGGCAATGTCCTACCTGTCAATGAATACTTCAGCTTCAACCATAATAATACAAGAGCAAACAATAGATACAAACTCAAGGTTAATCGCACCAAACTTGATTGCAGGAAATACAACTTCAGCAACAGAGTGGTCAATGTCTGGAATACTCTACCTGACTCTGTGGTTTCTTCCCCAAACCCCAAAAACTTTAACCTTAGACTTTCTACTGTTGACCTCACCCCTTTCCTAAGAGGTCTGTAGGGGGCGTGCATAAGTGCACCAATGTGCCTACCATGCCTGTCCTATTGTTTCTTTTATTTTTTCTTATACGTATCCATGTATTCATAACTATGTTTTTACTTATACCTATTATCTTGTAAGCAATTGACAAACCAAATAAAATAAAATTTAAAAAATATAATTTAAACTGTAGCAAGTAACAAGTAAATAGCCTTCAGCATTCAATCTGAACAGAAGGATGACAAATACATCAAGTGATTTTATTTTATTTTTTTCAAATTTTGGGGAGGCAAAGTTTAGGTTGTTATTGCTTGACCATCTATTTTACTTTTAAAAGCAAGTAAATTCAGTATATAAATAATTTTGATAAGCACTTTTATGCAGGCAATACACAAATAGACGTAAGAATATATGTATATGTATAATGTATACATGTACATACACAACACACACATACACAATATTACGTTTTATTGCAAAATTACACTTGAAACAGCATGATCTGAAAATTTCCTGAGATACATTTTGAGGGTGTTACTTATCCACTCATACTTCATTTAATAGCACAGCAGAATGTTTCCTCTTTGGCAGATTTCAACTCTTTTGACAACATTTTATTTTAGAAATGTATAAGACTTCTTATGATTCTCTTCAATGATTCTAACCTGCTCTCTCTTTGAGCTTTTTTTTGGACTGCACTGTGTCTAAATAATGTTGAATCTTGTTTTCCCCTCCTCTTGTTTTGGACAATTCTCAGGGAAACCATCTGGACACACCGAGTCTTGTTTCTAGAGGAGAGAATTCTTAGTAATTGGACATCCTTCACCATTTGGAATGCTGGCAAACAGGGCAGAAAACTTTTTAGAAGTTTATCTCCAGCTAATCAGAACAAAGTAAGTTTGAACAAATATTTTACAAGTGGGCATCACTTCAATAAACACTCATTCTTGTTGACATATATTTTCAAAATCATTGTATTCAATGTATTCAATATGAAATATAGAATATTATTTTTATTCATTTTTATTTCAAAATGTTCCATTTTCCCATTTATAATAAATATTACAGATGTACATACAAAAAAAATTTCAAAATTTATACTGATAATAAATTAGATAAGTGACAACCATGTTGGCTGGTTATTACTAGTAAAACATTGTCCAGAAAATATTTTAAGAACATCTGTAGAACATGTGTTAATTCTGAATGCTGTAACATTATAATGTATTTGTCATTTGTTTCACTAATTGTTTCATCTTGAAGCCATGGTGGCGCATTGATTAGAGTGCAGTACTGTGGGCTACTTTTGCTGCCTGCCAGCTGCCTGCAATTTGGCAGCTCATATCTCACCAGGCTCAAGATTGACTCAGCCTTCCATCCTTTCGAGGTGGATAAAATGAGGACCCAAATGGTTGGGAGCAATATGCTGACTTTGTAAATCGCTTAGAGAGAACTATAAAGCACAACATATAAGTCTGCTATTGCTATTGCTATTTTTAGAGAAAAATAGTGATTGTCTTGACGTATTAAGAAAAAGGGTTGTTAACTATATTTTACTTATTCCATACTTTATTGTATTAGCTATATGCTATAGAAGTTAAATTATAAATACATAGCCCTTGGAAGCTACTTGTATGTCCCAAGGTAGTATATGGAAGTGATTTATTAAGAAATAAACAGATACAGAGAGATATTTCTATTCTACATCCATCCATCCATCCATCCATCCATCCATCCATCCATCCATCCATCCATCCATCCATCCATCCACCCATCATTTCCAAGGTGGTGTTCTGACCAAGGCTTCCGAGACCATAAGTAAGCTTAGTTAAAACAACTCTTGTTTTATTTCAGCACTGGGAATTATGTTCATTCCCAGCCTATAATGAATCCCAAACAGTCCGTCGAGATAAGCACCCACCTTTCTCTCCTTTGAATTGCTGCCAACAACTAAAGTGCCAAATGAACTATAAAAAAAACCAGCTGAAGTACAAAGTCCACACAGAGCTTCAAGGATTAATCCAAACAGAATGAACGACTTTGCTTCCTACAAAGGTTTCTTCACCTTTGCCCGTCCTTTATACCTTATGGGAGGGGCAATCACCTCCAAGCCTTATCCCTGAGTCACCCCTTTTGTCTCAGCTGCTCTTGCTTTCTAGCAGCTCTGAGCACACGCACACTGGGAACAGGCTCCCCTTGTTCCTCTGCCTCGCTGCTGCCAGACTCCGGAGGCTCCGGAATCAGCACCCCACTTCCAGATGGTCCTGGCTCCATCTCCGCATCAGACTCAGGACCCTGGTCCAAGTCGTCTCCAGATTCCTGGACTGGTCCCCATTCTTCCCCACTGTCTTATTCTGCTGCGGTCTGCACAGGCTGCCGGCGAACCACAACAGTTGGTTCAAAGTAGCTGCTATTCAGATGACGAGATGTCATGCTTTTGCATAGGAAAGACCATTGTCTTACTACAGGAAAAGAAAAATTTTGGCATTTTGTCTTATACTCCACAAGTGTTGCATACAAACACAGTTTTATGAATCTTGTTGAGTAGTTTAAGACCACCTTCTTTGACTGTAAATAAAACAGTAAACAGATTGTTGTTCATAAGAACAGCTTAACTGCTGGACACACAGAGGCAATTATTTCTTTTACAGCTGAAGGATTTTCCACTCCAAAATGTTGAGTCATCTTAATCACTGGAGTGCATTTTGCAAACTTGTTTGTTGCTATGGAAATTTCATCATTTTCTTCTATTGTTGTGCAACATGCTTTGTAAAATCCCCTGAACGCTTTCATTTATCATGATTTTCACGTGATGAAATTGTTTCAGAGTGGTGGGCAATAGGACAGGGTTTCAGGCTTCAGTCAAGAAAAGAGACTTCACAAATGAAGAACAGCAATCGGTCCTTGAAATTTCCTTTGCAGTTTGTTGTTTGTGAAGTTTTTCACTGATCAGTTGAAAGTGGCCACTGGTATGGATCAAGGCAGTTTTCTTAACCTGGTTTGCAGCAGATGTACTGATGCCTGCTCTGTTGTGTATTTTATAACAATGCAGACCCGAAACCCAAAATTACTATAAATTAACAGAAGTAGCATTGTAAGAATAGAATCATTGTTGGAGTTTCACCATCAGCTAAGTCAGCTTTTTTCTGTACTGTATTGCAGAATAGCAAAACCTTTCTTATTACTGGTGTGGCTGTAATTAGCTGAGATGCTCAAATTCTTCTAAGCTGACCTTTGCATAACATTTGCTTTGGCAACACTGTGGGCCAGAATATCAAGGTTGCAATTAAAGTTATTTCTTTTTTGCCTTGCTAGGCAATTGAAAAAAAAAAACAGTTGGAAATATTAACCCAGTCAGTACAGAATATTTTGAAACAATCTGGGAAAAGATGCTTTTGCCTTCTCCACTTTGTTCAATTATGGTTGATTTCAAAATAGTGTATTTGGTCTTGATTTACTGATTGATAATGGAATGCTTTCTTGTAGCTTTTTAGCTAAGATATCAGCAGAGTACTAAATTATCAGAAAAATCCAGGACATAGTAGAAATACAGAACACAGAATAACAGAGTTGGAAGGGATCATGGAGGTCTTCTAGTAATCTACTCCAACCCTCTGCTCAAGCAGGAGACCCTATACCCATGATGGCGAAACTATGGCACGCATGTCACAGGTGGCATGCAGAGCCATTTGCACGCGAACCACAGGCAAACTTACCTCACTGCGCATGCGTGTGCCTCACAGCTGATTTTCAGCCTGTTTGAGGCCTTTTGCGGCCTTCCAGTGGCTTGAGGAAGGCCTCTGCAGTCCGAAAAATAGGCCTGTTTTGTCACTTCTTGTATTTCCGGAAATACTGGAAGTGATGAAACGGGCCTATTTTTCGGGCTGCAGAGGCTTTCATCAAGTCTCTGGGAGGCAAGAAAAGGCCTCCAACGAGCTGAAAATCAGCTGGGAGGTGCAGTGCAGGTAAGTGGGCAGGGGGGGGATTGCATGCGCATGTGCAGGGGCAGGGGCGCATATTGCCTTCTGGGTGCTGGCACGCAAGTGTGCCAACCTTTTTGCTCCTTTTGGGCAAGCGCAAGCACAATTTTTGGCACAGGAGCCCAAAAAGGTTAGCCTCCACTGCCCTGTACCATGTTAGACAAATGACCATCCAATCTCTTCATAAAGGAGGAAATTTATTTCCACTGATCAATTACGCTCACTGTCAGGAATTTCTCCTTAGAGATTGGATCTCTCCTTGATAAATTTCTAACCATTACTTTTTGTCCTGCCCTCAGGTGCTTTGTAGAATAGTTTGACCTTCTCTTCTCTGGCATCTTAAATAGTGGAAAACTGCTATCAAGTCACCCCTAGTCTGTCTTTTCCTTAGACTACACGTATCCAGTTCCTGCAGCTGTTCATATGTTTTAGCCTCAGTGCCCTAATCATCTTTGTTGCTCTTCTCTGAACTCTTTCTAAAGTCTCAACACCTTTTTTTGTATCATGAGTCATGACTAAAACTAGACAATATTCCAAGTGTGGTCTTACCAAAGTAGCATAAAGTGGTAGTAACACTTCACAATGTTCAACCCTATATGCTGCAGCTTTATACCTAAATGTTCCTCTCAGAATAGGTGCATAAAACCACTATTCTTCCTCCAAGAAGCAGAGACTACTAAACTTTTATTTATTCCCCAAATCTTTTATTCCTTAGACTGTCTAAATATTTTTCATAATCCTTGCTCATATTACCATCTCCCCTTCATTTGTTGAAATTGAGACTATAGGTTAGATGGGGCAAGTTTTTTCTTCTTTCTTTGCTTTTAGAATTCCATGGTGCCATCCTTAGTAGGGTATTGGATTTGATGTCCTAAATCAGTGGTGGGATACAATTTTTTTTACTACCAGTTCTGTGGGTGTGGCTTGGTGGGCATGGCAGAGGAAAGATGCTATAAAATCTCTAGTCAGAGGTGGTTTCCAGTTCTTTTCCAGTTCTCCGAACTGTTCAAAATTTCTACTACCGGTTCTCTAGAACTGGTCAGAACCTGCTGAATACCACCTCTGTCCTAAATGTCTTCTCCCTGTAATTCTCTGAAAGGAAAATCCAAGGAGTTTAGGTTTAAACTCCTAGGTTTAAAGAGATTTGTGGGTTTTTTTTTGCAAAGTGTACATGAATTTTATGCATATATATTTGATGAATATTTCTATATTTGCATTTGTATTTTCATAATCTCTTCCACTTTCTCCTTCCTTCCTTCCCTCCCTTCCTTTTACAAATTTCCTGCTTTCAGATGGTCTTATTCTGATTCTCTCATACATATTTTGCATAAGTTTCTCCCATTGTTCTGAGTGAGTAGCCTAGTGTTTTGACAGAGCCTATTCCCAGACACTTGAGAAAAAGATCTTCTCTTTGCTAAGATTTATCCAAGCCTGCACAGGCTTTCCCAGAGGATTCCAGAATATCTCCCACATTGCATGCCAACTTGTATGTAGAGTAAGGAGCCAATTGAAAAGGTTTGTCTACTAAAATCCATCATATATGCGAGAAGATTATGTGGTATTGTTTTTGGTACTTTGGAAAACAGCAATTTCTGATTCATCGAGTTACATGTTTTCTTCTCAAATGTATTAGAGTTAGGACAAGATTTAGGAATCTAATTGTTTTTTAGAAAGTTGATAACATTTCAAGGACCACTCTATTGTTACAACAGCCATTCCGTTATGGTTGCCATTCTGAATAGTTTTAAGAAACTGGGTTCCTAACTGTATCTTTTTAGAAATTCAAGGGATTGACAGAGCATGGTTGTAGTATTTCTGCAAGACTGAAGCTGAACAGACCTTTTTTGTTTAAAAAAAGCATCCAATTCATTTTGAGCTTGCAGCTGTAGAAAACCAATCTTTTATGGGATACTTAAAGGTCTGCTTTATGCTTGTCTATCCAGGTTCAGTATCATGAATGTTAGAGTTACTTTTATGACTTCATTCTGCCATTCAAGTTGCAAAAAGTTCAATTTTAATTAGAAAAGGAAAAAAAAGAGAAAAAAAAATCTATCCTTCAGTTGAACAAATGATGCCACCACAATCACATGTGAAAATGAGCAACTTTGTACAGTTTTCTGTCCAGAAAATCTTATGCAACTAAATAGTTAAAATTTTGAGTTTAAAGAAATAATAAATATAAGCTATTCTGGTTCAAATACTATAAAATATGACAGGAAAGCTGGTATTCTATCACCATTCCACCTATATGTTACATTACACATACACTTATGCAAACAGCCTCATATACATGCCCATATTTTATTGTACTTCATTTGAAAAGGGGAAGAAGGAGTGATATATAGAGATGTGGAAATTCAGGAAATTGCCCTTGCAAAACAAAGCATCATCATATTCCTTAATATATTGCTGACATAATGATTTCAAATATCTTAGCCTTAAAAATAACATTTTTTTTAAAAAAAATGTGGTCTTTTCTTGCTTTTCTATGATAATGCAAAAGAAAGAATCCCTTCCTTTGTAGTTTGGATTCTCTTATTTGTGCTTGTTGTCTTGAGAAATTTCAGAATGTGGCTGCCTGTGTGCAAGACCTACTTGAAGTCCATCTCCAGTGTTGGTTGCATTGAGGCAGAATAGAGAACAGTGGCTTGCTGTATTACATTTGCATCATTATTTGCATTAGTATGTCCTGTTATTTTGGATTCTTTTTGGCTTGTAGATCTCAACGATAGGGGCTGGGTACGTGCAGAAATTAGCACTTTTCCTTCATTCTTTCTTTCTATTCCTTTTTTCTTGTTATCTTATTCAATCCACTAAGACAGAACTGGCCATAAATTTAAATTCAATGCAAGGGGGGTGATTCCCATTGCCTAAAGTTCTTTGTTGAAGAAACGCTCCTCTGTGTAGTCAAATTCTAATAATATTTCTGGGAAAGTGATTGATAGAGAATGGCCTTGTAGTTCCAGAAGAAACTCTTCCATGATTCAAGAGACCTACAGTTATATTCCAATCTAAAACATTTTGCTGCTGCTGATATAATCAGGAAGGTGCTGCTAAATACTGATTTAGAAGGTCATGTAATGAGTATAAGGAGACTATACTAGTATAGCAAAAGTTGCACTATTTATTTTTTTCCCCTTCAATACAAAGACCATTTACTTCTAAAAGATAAATATAGGTTGTATTTTCCTTAGTAGTATCTCTAATAAAAAGTATTCATGCGCATTTTGCACATATTTAAGAGTTTGTTTTATGAAGTATTTTATATAAGTCATACAAATGCAGGCACTGGGGCCTGTTGCTGGGGAAAAAATTAAAAATTTGTTAACTGCGATATTCTAAAAAGGGTTTAATAGTGATATCCTAAGGTAAGTAGTTCATAAGAGCATCCTAGACTATCAGACTTCTTCTGATTGCATAAACAATTTGGCACACGTTTGTTTCCTGCTTTTCGATGCATACCCCTTTTCCTTTTTTATTATTTCATTAAAACATAAGTAATAATGGTACAAAAATAAATAAAGATGAGGGCCATCCATGTGGATATATGTTGGTATAGAAAGTATCTGAGATTGCTTGTTGCTACTGTAATGATATCTGAACTATTAATCAGTTTCTTCACTACTTTGAGTGATTTGAAGTAAAAGAACCCTTCAAAATAGACATGTAGCATTACTAACAATAAAATCCATGTTGCCTTTATCCTGTTTGCGCTCTTTCTCTCCCCCCACCTCTCCACATATTGTGCATTAAATTATATCGCACATATATATATCACATCTATATTATTAATCACATATTCTGCAATTTGTGTTGTAATGTTCATTTTGTAAATTAAATGAAAAATCCTGTGTGTAGATAACAGCTCAAACTGATTATCAAGTCCCATAAGATATATGTATGTGTGAAGGGGTGGGTCCTCATTTAGCAACTGCCTTTGTTGTTGATTGTTTGGAGTTAGAACTACAATGAAAAAGTAACTTTATGACCAATCTTTGCATTTATGATCTTCACAGGTCTATAAAGCAAACGAGATCTGAAATAAGATTGTAAGCACGGTTGTGATTTCACTTACTGATCACTTCACTGAATGACCAACTTTTCTATCCCAATTTTGGTTACTAAACAAAGACTACATTTTACACACACACACACACACACACACACACACACACACACACGTATCTGGCGGATTAAGACTCACTGGTGCCCTAAGCACTGACATATCTTGGTGTCTCCCCTCCTTTGTACATCCTTTGTACATATGAAGCCAAGCTTAGTCTACATAAAAGTTTTTATGGGCCTAGTGCCCTAAGCATGTGCTTAGTCTGCTTAATGGTTAATACACCACTGACTGGTATATATAAAATGTCAGTGTATATAAACACGATTTGTTGACATTTTATAATTTAATGTATCCTTTATTATATATTTTTTCCAGTTGTGCCAGGTGTGATTCTTTGTTCAGAACTATGGTTTTAATTGTCTTAATTCGTTTTAATGGCTTTTTGCTGTTAGAAAAATTGGTTACGTACTTATATTTGTTGTTATAGTTAGCTGTATGAGCTAGCCCACACAGACATATAGTATGTGAGAATAGAGGCTATATAAATTGAACAAATAAAATAAAGAAAGCACAGCTCTGCACTAAATGGCCCACCTGCTAAATTGCATATCTCTATCTCTATCCATATCTATATCTATATCTCTATATCTGTCTGTCTGTCTGTCTGTCTGTCTGTCTATCTATCATCTATCTATCTATCACACACAGTCCAACCAACAGGTTCCTTATGTCCTTAACAATAGAGAAACAGACAATTTCTTTTTGTTTACCTCGTCCCTTTAGGTGACTGCATTTTGTGATGTGGATAAAAATAAAATCACTAAAGGATTTTACATATATGAAGAATCTAAGGTTGGTAATTTTCTTGGTTTAGCTATTATTATTTGTGAAATGCTTTTTATCATTATCATTGGAATTGAGGATGTATTAGGAGTTACATATTCCTTATGGAAAACATATTTCATTCAGAAATATAATTGCTATATAAATTGAAATTAAAGATGCAAATTCAGAGTATATTGTTAAATGCTATGTGGAATCCCCTTGTGTATTTATAACCTGTCCCTTTGGGTCCAAAATCTGGACCCAAATCAGGAAATACAGAAATATAGAACAGAGTAGAAGCTTGTTTTTGATCGAATAGTCATTCTCGATCCTAGAAACTCCAGAAGTGAGGCAGATTCAGAACATTTCTGGCTGTCAGATTCATTCTACACTATGTTTTATAGAGCATGTTTTTATACCCTATTTTTTATGTTTTATATTTTATGAATAGTTCATCTTTGTAATATAAAATTGGCTTGAGGTTAACAATTGGCTTAATTCAATTTACTGCATGGGTTCACCAAAAAACCCTGTGATTTTGGTATGGCATCAAATGAATTGACCATAGAAGGGTTTTGGCCACTAGCTGGCACTCTTTATTCTCCTTATAAATCACTGTCATCTTAAACATACATAAATAAAGCAGAAGAGAAAGGCGTTGTCAGAACAAATGAAAAACAAAACTTAAGTTTCCAAAGAAAACACCAAGTACTTGAAAATTTCATCCTGATGTTTTTTCTCACCCTCCCCAAAAAAGTATCTATGTGTTGGAATAAAATAGTGTACAATAGAATAGAATGGAATTGGGTATTGTAAATTTCTTCTACAATGCTAAAAAAAATTGTCAGTAAAAAAAAAATGATCCAGAGTTTAAAGGAGGAGTATAAAACTTTATGATCTTATTCAGAGGCCAAAACAACATTAAAGGAAACTGGGTTGTAATTTGATTTGAGAAATAATGTAGAGTGGAATGAAAGGAGTTCTATAAGAGGTATTTTGAAGCAAGGCAATTTCTCCTTGGAAGCCAGCCTCCCAACTTTAGGCAGTTAGGAGACAATATTACAGGAAGAGAAAGATTTCTTCCTTTCAATTGTCTTTTCTAGAGTCAAAATGGGGGAAAGGATTACCTTCTGAGTCCAGGCCATGCATTGATCAAATTTAGTATTTTTGCAAATGCATACCCCACAATGGAATTTCCAAAACTAGGTATTTTGCAACGGAATAATGATGCAAAAGCCACGAGTGGAAAAAAGGAGATTTGGTTAACCACATACTAACAAGGAAGCAGTATAAAGGAAAACTGGAAACCACAGAACTATTTCAGAAATTATGCTTTTCACTGTAATAAACTCAAAGGAACACCTATCGTATAGCAAACTGACCAGGAAATGTACTGATCTCTGTTCAGGAAACTTCCAAACCCAGAATTCCAATTCTTCATTTCAAAGAAGCTTCCCCACCTTTAATTATTTGTGTGAAATTGGTAAGTATAATTTTGAGTCAAATATGTGAAACCTACCATTTTTGCCATAGTACAAAAGTATATTTTAAATGATTATTGTGATCATGCCTTTCCTTATCCAAAATTGGAACAAGGAAAGGACCAAAATATGGACTGATTTGGGGATGGCCACACATACACTGTTCTTCTTGGTGAGCCTTAAGCTAGAATTGTGCTCACTGAAGTCAAAGCACACAGTTTTAATGTTTGTAATTGCGTAATCATTTATTAAAAAAACCTGCATCTATTATTGTGTATTAAGAATTCTGATCATTAATTATATATTTTCAAGGTAGTTTTAAGGTATGGTGAATATAAGAATATGTATCTTCATTTGCAAATTTCAGGAACAAGTTTTATTTTAACTTGTTTTGTTGAGGCTGTTAAATATGGTTTTTTAGGTGTGTGGGTATGAATTTCTGCTTACATATTTATGCTAAGTGTATGCAGTCTGTCACTGCCACAGAACAATCACCCTTATGAAAATGCAGGCTCACGGTGATAGTCTGAAGGAGATGATACCATCTTGGATGACCTAAAGCCAAGCCAGATTGCAAGAGCAGCTCACTAAATTGTAAAATCTAAAATTGGAGTGAGTCATGACTTTGAGGAGTTTGACTGCCTTGTTTGGCTACTCTGCAAAATCCATCACCCCTTTCAGGAATCATTGACCTATCCAAGAAGATATGTCCGGAAGCAGGAGATGGGCTTTCTTCAGCTAATATCGTTGGAAGGCTTGGCTATTTGCTTTGGAAACACTTTAAACCTTTGGGCAGACCAACCACCAACTGTGCAGCACACCTTCCCTCCTGAAAGTTAGCTTGTTTTGGCATTCTCTTAAAAGTTCTACTGGTAAGACAAAATAACTGCTCAGTGTGTTCCTTACTGGGTATTTCAATAAAAACATACAACACATGCTGAAAAAGGTATCAGCTAGTTAAGCAAAGAATGTTGCTGTCCACATTTCATTGTTTAGGTTTCTGTAAAGCCTTGAGAAGAAAAGAAATCATTTGCAGTTGACAGTTCTTAATCTGGTGTAACTTGGCCCAACCACTGAGTTTTAATATCCTTTGTATTTGCTTGTATTTAGGAAGAGAAATATACACTTCCTGACCAACCATTGTATTCAGTTCTTTATCCATGCGGTTGAATATATTTTATAGATTGCTATTAATACCACTTCCTTTGAAAGAAGTCACTGGAGGCTAACTGTGTTTTAAAACATTTGCATTAACAAATGAACTGATAGGTGACATACATTTTTACCGCCAAAGTCTTTCAGTTAAACAGAGGTCATTTTGGCTTCTTAACTGACTGTTTTTATAGTATCATTTTCTCTCTTCCTTTACAGTTACAAGCTTTTCTAGCAAGAATTAGAAATCCCCGGTTCAAAGCTTTAGTGCAATTATGAGTTTTCTCTTAGCTTTAGCTCACCATCTCTAATAATAATGGCTTTCCATGGGGAGTGCTATCAAGATTACTGAGAGGGTACAGTTGATGTGTTTTGAACACTTTGAAAAACCTGCATAAATACTAAATGTTATGTGTGCTTTGCTGTTCATACACAAAAGCAATAGGGTCTTTGTTCTCGCTAATCTGAATGATGTATGCTTTGAGACTAATGCTGCTGCAAACATGAATTACTTGTGCTCTGAAATTAAAAGCTCAAAATAAATGCTGAAGTTGAGAATGATGTCACCTGATTTACTTGCTGATGAAGTATAGATGTGAGAGTTATGTTATCATAACCTTATATGGCAAAAGAGAGGCAAGTAGACACAAGGTTCCTCTTCATACAGTAAACTGGAGGATCACCTTTAACCAGAGTTAATAGTCCAACTGCTTGTTGAAAGGCTTCTTTCAATGAAGAAGCCATTCATTATGCAAAATCCATCAGACTAATATGCTAAGCTGTCACCGCTATTATACTGGCTAAGCTGCTTGGGAAAAAAAAATGCAGTTCCTGTGATTAAAAACAATGTGTTATAACAGGGTTTTTAGGCTTTTTCTTCAAGGAGGTCAGTGTTTCACATATATTGCTAAATAGCAAAATATCAGTTGGCTGTTACTAGTGGTTGCTAGAGTGAGTTTAGGTTTTTAGCTTGCCACCTATGTGCATCATTTCTAGGATCAAATTCTCCATCTATTCCTTTTAGTTCCTATGCACAAATCCTGCTCCGATGGTTCATTCTTCCCTGCCTCGCTTCCTAGACCATTTCTCTACACCAAGTCTGTATCCAGGCATGTCCAACCAAAGACTCTCCTGAGTCCAAGTCTCAGGCTTCACTGTGTAAGACAGTCTTATACTCAGCAGGTTGGAAGGAAATCAAAAGACACTTATGTCATCTGAGACATTCAGTGGTCAGTAGGCTCTCCTTTGAAGCCTTTAGCACCTTCTCCCCTTGGACATCGCCCTCTTTAATGAACATTCTTTGTTTCCCAGTGAGGATGAAGAGCCAAGGCCAAGTCTAGCTGTGAGAAACCGAGGGAATTGTTTTGCAAATGCTGTGAAACATTAAGGTTGCTAATACTTAAAAAAAAAACACCCTCAAGTCTGATCAGTTTTGAGTTAGCACAGTCTATGCTTTGTATTATTTTAAACTTCATCTGACAATTTCTAAAGGCTCTCTCCTGAATGCTTTAATTGTTGTTTTAACCATTCAGTCATGTCCGGCTTGTGGAAACTTTATAGGCAAGTGCTCTCCATGTTACCCGGTCAAGCACAACTTCTTTCAAGTGCATTGAATTGAGTAGTAGAATGAAATCATAGATGATTATAATAAGAAAATAGCTGGAGTGGACCTCTTTTTTCTTTTGCCCATATAAGAAACAACCTGTGTGGAAAGAGTTTAGTAAGCTTTGAAGACTGCATCATTGTGTCACCCTTGCTTTTTTTTCTTTGTGTTCCTACCAGTAACAAGATCAGAAGGGCAGCATAAGTTCCCTAATCTGACATTTGCTAAGTGGAGGGGGACTCATGGCTGAATACTAGAATAGCATTTCCCAAAAATATTCTAACCAAAGTATTGCTTAATTGGTTTCCCAGTTACTGACCAAAAAGCATCAGAAACAATGTTTTGTGGTGTCCTTGGGGTTTGTGCTTGGTTGTTTTCTTGCAGATATTTCACTATCCAACTAGGTACTGATAATGTTACCTGCTTGGGTAATGAAACATTTCCAAGAAAACAACCAAACTCAGAGAGCACCAAGGACCCTTCTTTTCAACCCTGAAATACAAATATTTGCTTGTATCGGCACTCTTCTTTTGTTTTTGACAGAATCTGTTATCTGAGTTGCTTGGTTATTGACCAGAGATGTCATTAGATTTTCTCTAGCTGCTCTCTTTCTTTTCTAAAAGTATCTTTGGTAGAGGGCCCCCTTTTTGATATTATGACCATAAGTCATAAGGTAATATACCAATGTTCGTTCAGTTATTATTTATATCCCCTAACTCTTAATTATAAAAGTTGGCAAAAGCCTCCAGAGAGTTTGGCTTTCTGTAGAGATCTCAAATCCAAAGAGTGTTCAGAAGTCCATCTGCTATTTTGGGGGTTCACAGCAAAGCTCTCTTCATGTTGATTCAATAAAACCCTTCTTGGAATTTCACTCTGTGAGCCATATATCTCTGAATTTTAAAAAAACTCGAGTGGTTCCTATCTGGCCATGGGTGGCAACACAAGTCAGAAAGTGGAATAAATTCCCCCACCAGTGTGGTGACTGGTCTTTATACACCTATGCCAGACTGGATGTGCGTGTTACCTAACTTCTAAAAGAAAAAGAATTATCTGGGGGGAAAAAACAGGCCTATTTGGAAGATGCAATCCAAAGGATGAATTCTCTTGTGCTTAGACTAAGATATAACAGTTGTCTTAAATCAGAAGAGAGGTGGCAAGTGTATCTCCTACAGCAAGTAACAAATGGGTTTTGACAGCCTGTCTGAGCCAGGCTGTTACAGCTATTTGAGGCATTTGACTGCAATAAATCACTGTCACAGTCATCAGTTTTTCTGTAGAGCTCTTCCTTGCTAAAAATCAAGGACATTGTAATCTTCAGTCTACCTGCTGCTTTCTTTATTGTTAAGATTATGATGCCCCTTGAATGTATAATGTGTTCCCTAAGGGCTGGGAGAAGCTAAAAGCATTAGCAATGCTAGTTGACTGTTCTGCACAGATGGGGGCATCCTGAGTCATCCAGGAAAAGGGAAATTTGTAAATTTAGACTCATTGTGCCACCATGACCAAAAACAGGTGAGAACTTAGAATCTGCTATGCTCTGTATTGAGTCTAAATTTACAAAATAATAAATAAAATAAACACCACCACCCCAATTAACTTTTCACTACTGTCAAAGAAAACCCAATCACAGAATGAAGGAAAAATTACTTTTGCTCTGGCAAGAATCAGCAGAAATAAGAAGCCTGCAACTTCTAGAGATCCTTTTGTATAGGGTAAGGTAATCAGAATTAACAACGAAGTTGATCTGTGCTCCTGGCCATAACCCCATAATGATACATTGGCACTAGTGCTAACCCTGACTTCTAGGGCTGAATGTGAAAAATATCATAGAATGTAGACTTTACATATGAGATATTGCTTACATACACATATTCTGTATGAATGAGCTGAATAGGAACCTATATGTTTGGGTTAGGCCACAGCTATTTTCCACTACATGTAATGTATGAATAAGTCATTATCGGACTCTAGAATTGATTCTTAGAAACATGTATCTATCCACTAGCACGGGGTGTCAAACTGGCAGCCCGTGGGCCGGATGCGTCATGTCCCAGCTCCGTGAAGGGAAAAAAACATCATGTCATGTGATGGCAATGTGGCGCGGCATCAGTGCACTAGCAGTAAAAAAGGAAGGACTGGATCTCTGGTGCCCCAGGTTGGATTTATGTAACATTCTAAGCTACCAAAACAATTCCTAATCAAGATTAAAACTAATGAAGTTTCACTAGTAAAATGCTGCCATTTTTAACCAACCCAATTATCTATTCAGTAAAAAACAGGCAAAAAGAAGTTTAGGACCGAAAAAGAAGTAGAGAAAGATCAGTGAGCAACTATTGTGTTTTGCTAGGATGGCATAATAAAATACTGTATATTATGATATTCAGGAATTTCTGCTGTAGGATAACTTGGGATTCAGTTACAGAATCTAAACACGGCTTATTCTTGTATTTACAATAGGTACTGTGATTGCAGACGTATTCAGATGTATGATGTGTCTTGGTGAAACATTTTTGACTGATCTTTCTCTTCATTTCTGCAGGATCTCACAGATGGACAGTTTGAGGAAAATTTGAGCCTATTGAATTTGAAGGAAGGTGTGGATTACTATCATTTTAATTGATGAGTGTGGTTTATTGGCAAGCTTTTTATCATGAAACATACTAGAGGAGATACAATATTATTTTAGTCAGGATTATTTTTCTCCATCATTTCTCTCAAAAGAAATATAAATGCATGCAAATGTTAAAATATCTCAATCAATTAGCGGTAGCACAAGATTAAGCTAGTGAGTTAAGAGTCAGCTCCACAGCAGGGAAATGGCAGATAGGGCTGTATGAATGTAGCCAATTCACTTAAGAAAACTCTTTCCAGAATTGAATTCAGAAGGTGACAACAGCAAATCTTTTCAGTATTCCAAGAAATCCATATTGATGTGACTGTAATATTTTGAAAAGATTTGATGCCACTGGATGAGGTGTGGAAGGCACATCTTTAGTTACTGGGAAAAACTTCCTGTTTGCACATATGGATTAAGAGGTGAAAATGGTGGAAGACCTACATAATTATAAGATGCAAATCAACATGGAGACAAATCTAACTAATGGTACCTACTTTTATCTTTTTCTTATTGGTGTCTGGAGTAGTCAGTCCATCATTTTTTTGGCAACTCAACTTCTCAAAATGATGCAGAAGAATTTCAGTTACAATGTAGTAGAATGTAATTTTCAAATTAAAAACTATGTGTGCATGATGCTTAATATAGCCTGCAAAATAATGTTCCTCTTCAAATATATCCAGCATCTGTCTTGCCATTACTTAACATCATGTCTTGACAATATCCACCATATCCCTTGTGTAATGAATATGTTTATGAGATGGCACCACAGGCAGACACAGAATTTTTAGGTTTGGGATTATTATTTTTAGAAAGCCTTTACAAATCAAGCAGTGTTATCTCTTCTTTTCTAGAAATTATATTACTATTTTGTTTTTAAATTTGGTCTTCTACTTCATACGCAATTCTCTGTTTGTACTGTAAGCAAACCTTTTTGCTATTGTGGCTTTTTGAAACTCCAGGGCTGCACTTAACCGTCCCAATTTCTCTCCCACAGTCACAAAGTAGTCATGACTGTCCTTGGAAAGTTGCAGTTTCCTCCCTGTGGCTGCTACTCTTACCTACTTTCTAGTTCTACTTCATGGTCACAACTTTAAGCTTCTGAAAGGCCCAGATCTCAGCTCATTGTATTTGCCCACCCTAAATTGCTTCCAGAGTCCTGCCTCCATCCCAATCTGTCTTCCCTCTTGGGCTCCACTGAAGTTACCTTGTTCAACTAGTGCCCCTTTGAAAAAGATCTAACATTGCCCTTATGTTGTTTCTTTTTTAAAAGGGCCAGCTTGCTGAGAAAAATAGGGGACATCTTAAAAGAGAAATGAGGGGGGAACATAGGCCTTCCCTTATTCCACTGGCCCCACAAGAAAGGAAGATTCTTTTAAAAGAAGCTTTCTCCTCCCTGCTGCTAAATGGCACAGGCCTACTTTCAAAAACCAGACCTTTTTAGTGTGCAATGGAACATCTGACCCAGAACGTACCTCAGCTTTGATAGGAAAAGGAGACGGCTCCTCTTTTCATAGCATCAGATCCAGCTGCAATTCTCTCGCTTTGTAACTCAAGGTATGGACAATATGAAAGAATTGTTTCAACTTTAGCCCCAGTCAATGCTTTCTATGTTGGAAACATCTAATTCTCTTCGCAGCATTTTTGAGAGCAAAATGAACCCCTATACATTTCATATAGTAATTTAACAATCTTCACTGCCAGGAATAATTGGACTTTTCCTCATACACAGTCTGCAATGCTTTGTGATGCCAGTAATTCATATGAAGGGATTAAAAAGCTCCATGTTATGATATCCTGAGGCAGGTCTAAAAGTTCAGCATGAGATAAAGAAGGTTTACTTTCAGAATATAGTTTATATCAAGCGGTTTGAAACCCATATCCATGGTGATCAGGAAATTAACTAGTCACAAGATACTCTTCCAAAGAGGTGAGACCAGCTGTAGTAACATGAATAACTTTTATTTATGCTTCCTGTCCATCAGATGTTTATTGTTATGAACATCTAAAAAACATTAAATGCTTGTCTTAACTAAAATTAAATTCCTACAGAAGAAAAAAAATCTTGTTGACTTTTACACTAATTTATTTTGTGTCTTTACAATATTTTTTCATTTGTACAGAGACATATGAAAAGAGAAAATACTTATGTCAATAACTTTAACAATATTTTTACTAGAGTTTGAGAAATAATTAAAAAAAGATGGCATGTAAATATGTGAGAGCATATTTTATCTTTAACCTTTAAAATAGCCAATTCTTTCCTGGAATTGCTGCTCTCTTCCATTGGTACGTGATTCTAAGGTCAGAACTGCTTTAAAAGGTTATGCACAGTTTTTACATTCATTGGGTAAAGTACATTTTGAGAATCAAATCCAACAAGCTGCATGTTCCTACTATTTGTATCTGATTTTCTACTCACAGTAAGAAAAAACAAAAACAAATGTCCAGCCTTTCAAATCCAATTTTAATTTTGCCAATTAAAGTTGCTTGCATTATTTCAGCTAGTATTTCCTTGTATATTTCTTTTTAGCATCAGAAATATTTCAATACATATTTTTTTAAAAAAGTCAATATCCAAAAAGTCAGGATACTGTATCAAGTTTGAATGATAAATTTTATTTCTGTTTAGAAAGGTGACAAATTTTCAGCTGGAATTAAACAATGTATCAGGGATGAAATCCTACCTATTTTATGTTCTTCTCAAATGGCAACAATGCCCGCAGACTTCATTTACCAATCAAAGTTGCTTGCATTATTTCAGCTAGTATTTCAGCTATATATCATATGATTGATATGTCAACTGGATAATTTATTCTCAAATGTCTTTTCTAAAGAATGAAGCGTCTATACTCTTCTGCAGATAGCTTCTGAAATAGTAGATTGGGGCTATTTATATAATACATAATGTATTTGACAAGATAACTTTGTAATGAAAATTGGAATGCTGTAATTTAATAAAGCCAAAAACAGAGAGAGAATATGCAAGAAACTCCAGTTATTTGAACTTTTCAAAACAATTTAATTTCCAGAAACACAAAATCACCAACATATATATTATCTTTTAAAATCAAAAGATAAAGGATAAAGGATTAAAAAAAGTACAACTTTCAAAATTAGTTTCTCATTTTTTAGCCTTTTCTTTTTAGCTTGATCAGTAAATACTTTTTCCCAAGTTGTTGAAAAAGTGCCTGCTCCTTTGCGTCTATGGATTCAAAGCACTGTAATTTTCAATATTTATTGATTTCCAATTATGTGCTCTGCAGGAAAGAAGAGGAAAATGGGATTAATTTCATGACATTGTCAAGAGTACATTTCAAAACAAATAAAAGTAACTCTTATTCGTAAGATTCACAGAATATTGTAATTAATCTGTTAGTAACAGCTTTAAAATGTCAAACTACAACTAAAGTTTCCTTCAGGCATTGTCCAATCCATAGTTTAGAACAACCTCCTTATATTGACTTTTGTTACTGAGTAGTGCACTGTGTTTAAATTTGTGTTAATGAATGCAGTGTAGCCAACAGCAGTTTGTGTATTCAGAAATTCATTTAATTGCTTAATGGCTTATTTACAAACTGCTCAATATTTAAACCAATTATCCTGACATTTTTCTCCATTGTTATTGAATAGAAATGGTATTCATAAGTATATATTGATACAACTATATATTCCAAAAGGTGAAAAAAAATCATTTCCAATGCTTTCTCTTTTCTCCCCTGCAAGGATCCACATTTCCTTGTGAAATTTGAGCCTTCCAAGCTTTCAAATATCCCTTCTGAAAAACAGAGTAATAGGAAATCAATCAATCAAACTGCTGTGAAAATTTTTCTAATTTGTGGAGAATGAAATCTCTAGCTAGAGCACAAAGGCATAGAGATGTATCTGTCACTCTTAGATCAGAAAGCCAGAAAAGTTTTCCAGATCTTTTGATTCCAAACACATAGTACAGATTCAGGACTAAATATTTATGTGCCAGTAAACCTTACAAGGTTTATTTTCATTATTACTATATTGTCATTCAGCAAGGAACGAAAAAACAGACAAGTTATGACATTCATAAATGCCAGCAAACAGAATAATACCTGAAACTACCATTTCTAGTTCTACCTCAGAGCCCAGCATAGGCACCAACTTACTACTACATGCTTCCTCTGCTTGAATATAGATGTGCTTATTCAAAGTCAAAACATTAACATTAATAATTTCATTTAACAAGATGATTTATATGTGGATATCTCCCTAAACTAATCAGAACACAAACACAAATACAAATTAAGAGGCAGGATAAATAGTTTTATGGAATAGCTTCATTCTTTAGTTCAATAGAAAACCTGTTTGACTTTTTAAAAGGATGTTTCAGTAATTGCCTAAATGCTTTCATATTGTTTTTCACAACACAGAGAAGATGTAGACTAGGCAGGTGTAGCAACCTTAGTCATATTCCTACCTACATGCAGCATTCCCTGCTAACAGTTAGTATAATACTGATAACTTTTAGCACATTTCAATCATTACGTTAAAGCACGAACAAAGCTTAGTTTTACTCCAAGCGTATTAACACGCTTCTATACAAATCAGGTTCTCTAGCCAGACCAGCTTCAAACCATTACATTGCTGCCAGCATCCTACCAGTATAGAATTACTTCAGCGAATTGTACCTTGAAAGAGTCACTAAACGAAGGGTTTTAAGTCAAGGACTACTTATAGTAGGTATTATGTAAAACTGACATTCTGATCACTGCATTGCAGTAAGCATACTTTTGTAACCAGCTGTACTACTACAGGTCATGCTCACTGTCTAACAACTCAACATGAGAAATGTGAAGACTTTTCAAGTAACAGAATAGGGGACAATGATAAAATACTTGTTTTCGATAGTCCTGCATATGCATGTGTTAGGTAGGTCTGGGGTTTGTGTCAGCAAACTTGAGTTTCACCAAACTGTTTCCCAGAAATATTTATCAGGGTTTCATTGGTATTTCAAAACATTACCTTCACTACTAATTGGGGCTTGGGCACTTTCATTAAGTCACAGAGGTAATTTCGCTGCTTCCGTAGAAATGGCAAGTCTGCATCCCTGTTTGGAGACAAAAAAAAAAGTATATATAAGCAACCAATTCCTCTGCTCTCCATGGCTTCTAGCATCACATCCATTTTCCTCAGTGCATCTGTCAATTAATTGTAATTGCTATTGACAGTAAAAAAAAAAAAATGATATGGTATATCCCCAGAATTGCAGAGGAAAGGAAGATCTTCTTTTAAAGGGCAAATTTCTGTTCTCTCAACCTCCTGAATAGCATTCACTGGATTTTGGCCAATGCCGCTTTCTAGAACATATAGGCAGAACCAACTAGTTTCATCCCATAAGAGAAGCAAGAACAAGTTTGCAAGTTCTGCGAATCGGAAGAGAATAAACAAGTCAAAATGTATACACAAACTGACACAAATGGGTGCAGGAGGTGAAGGGAGAGAAATTCCATTTGAAAACATTCAGACACCAGTAATTGCCGTGATGGAGTAAAAGACCTTGAATTGGCACCAAATTACAAAACTACTTAGAGAAGTTGAAGAATCAGATGAACTATAGTTAAAAATGGAGCTCGATGTAGATTACAGTCTTTGTTGGTTTAGTTTATAAACTGATCTGATACATGTCCTTATATCCTAACACGTACGTCCTATTCCATGTGCAAGAATACGTGTGGAATAAAAAGCAACAAAACTTGTGTTTCTTTTTCTGTTTCTCCCATTGTCTTCACCACTCATTTGGATCTTTAATCTTAATCTACATCAGATTTATATCCACTTGACACAGTACTCTTATTGTAACAGCTGGGGAAATGATGTGAAATCTGTTTCATTGGATATGATAATTCTGTTATTTTCTAGTCAGAGGATATAATGTGGCTGCCTCTTTTAATGATGCTGGGAGAAGGCCAAAGAAATCAACTCATTTTTTAAAATTATTGGGGGAGCTTCTGAAGGATTAAAGGGTCTTCACATTTTGTCTGGAATCCTGAGTTCACATCTCAATTTCTGAGCCAGTGAGATGGCAGGGAAGATTCTGGAACTAAATTGGATGATAAAAGTTATGAAAAAAGCAGTGTTTTAAAATCCTCTTTTACCAGCCTTATATATGGATTGAGCTCCTGGCAATTCGATACATCGAAGTGGTGCTCTGGAAACAATCACTCACATGAAAATTACTCACGCCCAGCTATGAAATCCATGAAGAGCTATCATCCCCAAACTTTAAAAATCTGTCATCTGCCTTCCCACCCGCAAATAGGGTCTCTTTTCAATAGGAAAAGAAACTAACCTCACTTACCCTTAACATTTCCATGACTTACTTTCCATTTGTGAGGAAAAACTCTACATTAAACAGTTATGGCTTCATCTATAAGAGTGTCTTATTAAATGAAATTTATTAGTTTTTGAGACATGCAGCATTTTTATTTCCTGAAGAGGGACTATGCATCCTGCGCTTGATATATGACCTTACATATCAACAGTAAAATAAATGCCAAGACAACCTAGGAAGAATCAGCTAGTGTAATGTTAGTCTCAGCTGCCTACTACAATAAATAAATGTAGATAAGCAAGTAAGTAAGTAAGTAAGTAAGTAAGTAAGTAAAATAGCTTTGTTCTCAATTATATACTATACTATTGTACAGAGTACTATAAGCTGCTTCAGGTATCAGCTACATTTCAAAGAGAGGCTTACAAACAAGTCCTGTCTCAATTCATTGTTTCATGTTTGTCACAAAGTTTGGATCACACAAAACTTTGCAAATCCCCAATGTGTAATATATGTCCTGTATATTCTTAAATGCTATATACGCTGAAAGGTAACTGAAACTTACAAGTACACTTAAGATTAACTCACCAATTAGTGTCACTCAGAATTGTCATGGCATTTTCTAAAACGTCAGGTTCGGCAATATCACTGTAGGTTATCAGCATCTCATAAACCTGACTAGCAGTTGTTTTTCTTATCTGGAGAGTAAAAACAGAAATGGCTCAAATGAAGGTGGTTGCCTTTGGGGGATGAAAGAGTGGGTAAAAGAGAGGACAGTATTTATAGCCTACATCAAAAAAAAAAAAACAACCCACAATAAGCCAAGGCCTAAAGTGAGCCATTTCCATTAGCCAAGAGCTTTTAATGAATTTACTCCTTAATCCCTCCCTCACTGCCCACTTCCCTGAGAGGGAGAGTCTACTTGTCGAAAACACAAAAATTACTCTTCATTTGGGAGAGTTATTAAAGGTGTTATACAAGTAGGTCTATGAAAGATCCGTGCTATCAACAGTTTCTAATCATATGGCTACCTCCAGCATTAAAGGCAATACTCTAAATATCAATTATTGAAAAATACAATTGGGACGGTTTTATGTAGCACTTGGGTTATCCGCTATGGGTAAAAAGTATTAGTTACACAGGCCTTTGGTGAGATTCAACAAAGTTCTTACATGGGTGGAGGGGGGACTAGCTCATAACAGCCGGAGCTTTTTTGTTGTTGCTGTTCCTGTAAGCCATATATTAGGGAAAGAATTTAATGTATTCCTTGCTGTCACCATATCACACTGGGAGTAACTTGGTGTTGTACATATGCAGTATGGAGCCAACTAGGGCAGAAGTAAGCCAATAGTTGCCTAGGTAAGTTTTCAAAAAAAAAACACACATTCTTTAATATAAATAATTTAAAAAAATCTCAACCACTTCTGAAGTACTTACAACAGGAAATGGATGGCAAAGAAGGAGGAAGAGCTGAAACAGAACTTTTTTTCTCATGTCACCTGGAAATTGAACCAAGCCACAAAACCTAGAACAATAAATATTTAACATTATATTTTATCACTGATCTAACAAAGCATGTCAAAAAACACTCTGCTGTATTGTACCAGTATCACAATTTTTTTTCTATATGAAAACTCAAAAAAAACACAAACTTCAATATGTGCTAATTACAAAAGTTTAAAAATGGCAAGAATCTATTTTTAAATCACAAAATAAAAAGTATCAAAACTGAATGACAGATAATGTTCCAAAACAAACTTTTTATAAACCTTGCGTGCTCTTTAAGCTCTTACTGCAAATGGTAAGAGGGAATCACACATTGAATTCAGACAAACAACATTGAATATAAAAAAACTACCATGTAATTAAAAAACCAAATTAATATATTTATTAAAAAGAAAGCATTTTTTTCTTTTGAGTAATTTTGTGACATGGAAGAAATAAAAATTAGAAAACTTCTTGTTAAAGCAAATATATCAGTACCAGAAATTTTTCAAAAAATTCCAGCCAAGTATTGAAGTGACTAGCATTTTTGTTTTGCTGATATTAAACTGAGGAGACTAACTGTACTAAGAACTTCAGTACTATTCTGTGACACTGAAACACAGAGGCAATAAAGATGCATATCTTATCAATGTAAGCATTGGGCAATGCAATTCAAAGTCATAAATCTGATAAATTATGGTTTGGATTAGGTACAGGACAGAAGCTCCCTTGGCAAGGATAGTAAATCTGCTCTGGGAGCAGATAAACAAGTGCAGCAAAAAGTCTCAACTACTGCAATTCCAAGACTGAGATTTGGTTGGATCTACTGTTTCTAAAACCCAATTCTAATCTTCTATTTGACATAACCCTTAACTACAGAAGCATAATGCAGGAGTGACTGGGGATAGGTGGGAAGTTTCTTCAGTTTTTCCCTCCCAAACTTGCAAAGCTGTGATCAACTGAGAAAGACTGACATTTTAGAACAAGCCATATAAAAAATGTTGGGGAATTCCTGGAAGGTTGCCGTGCTGACAAATCAGTCATCAAGAGATGAGAGAAAACTGATCTACAAGCCAGTGAAAAAAAAGATAAAATCAGAATTCAAGGAAGGAAACAAACAGCCCAGAGCAGCCAACTTCCATATAAATAGGAAGTAGCACTAGATAAACAATCGGGGAAGAAATAATGCCCTAATGAAGAAACCATAAAGGAAGAAGACACATTACCATCGGCAGGGCAAGCTACTATATCTCAACAGCCAGCAAATCTCACACTCCCTTGGACTGAGTATGTATGTAGGATGTAATGAAATGTCTTCAGGAAAAAAAACCTCAGAGAGCACCAAGAACTTAACAGTTCAACCCTGAGTTTCAGATATTTGATATTCAGATATTATGATATATTGTCTAATAGTTTCATTTAATTGATATAAAATGATTGATACCAAAAAATGGTCTATGCTTGAAAATTCTGATACCAAACTACCATAGGACAGGAGAAACATTTGTTTCAAGCTATGAAAGAAACTACAATTTGATTATAATAGTTTTTTTTGGATTTAGAAAATAAAACAGAGTATTAAATATCCTGAAATGTGCATTGAAAACCGTATCCTGACCTCCCAAATGTATCCATTTTAGGGGATGTTCTTCCCAAAAATGAAGATTTCTATATCGGTTTGCTTGTTAGTGTGGAGAACAATGCTTGGAATATATGATAGGGAGGGGCTTGAGAGGAGGGGGGATATGGTATAATGTTTGGCTCTTTCAATTTTCAACCTTTATTTTTTTTTTAAAAAAAGGCAAAAAATAAAAAAATGTTTCACTTCTTAAAGTTCGGTTACCTGTAGTTTCATTTACAAAAAAAATCCAATAAACACACATTAAAGTAATTTTAAATAATAGTTCTTTTTATTATTTGAACTCTTTAAATTTGATATGCCAAACTAGAGCTGCCCCCTTTCCCCAGACACAAATCCAGATAAAAACCAATGTGAAGAGAATGGTGAAAAGTAATGAACAGCTGGTGATGAAATTGACCAGAGTTGACTGTTCTTCTCCCCCAGTTCTGTCTGGTATGAATTGTCATGGTTTTTAAAATGACAAATCATCCACCACTTTTTTATTTTTTTACCACCAATCAGATTTGAATTGCCTTAGAATTGCTTTTAGACTTACATTGTTAGCTACAGTTGCTTTTGAACTAGAATTTATATACACAGCTGCCCAAAATTCACTGCCAAGACCACTTTTATAGAGCATACAAATGAAACCTTTGCGTACATGACAGGGCTAAATAAAACTCATTTTCCACGTGTCTTTCTTTTTAAAACCACATGGACTGGCTACAGACCATTAATTTTTCATCCTTCAGGATTTTTTACATATTTTCCCAACTTACACAGCAATGCTGGAACGGAGTTTCTGGATATCTTTAGATCTCTTGCTTTCTTCTTTACAAAGACTGAGCAACTTCATAGGAAACGGGTGGCTTAAAAAATTAAGAAAACAATTTTTAGCTATTTTTTTCAAAGATGAACAAAGTATCTTGAGAGTTGTGACATTATATATCCTTATATGGTTATATGTTAGCAGTTAAACTAACAAACTATATCAATGTTGCCATAAAAAGGCTTCTCTTAATTAATAGATTTGAAATAGAAATCATTTTTGCATTCTTCTCTTCCAACAGATTTTAATTGTTAATATTTCAAAAATAATTTTTTGATTTTTTTTTGATTCACATTCTGTTTAGCTGTATTGATCAGACAGAGCAGAAAGGCAAGGGACAACGGCATATAAATATTCCCAAAAGCTTAGTTTTTACCCATCAAAAATTGATGTTACATAATTATTTTTGCTGCATATTCCGTTGTGAAAGCTTGCTTACAATCTCCACATTTAAGCAAACGTGTTTACTCACTAATTTGTTCAAAAATTGCAAAGGGTCTTTTTGAAGGTTACACAGAATTTAGTGGAGATTTATTCACTTCATTGAAATACAATGGCAAAATAGGGGAAAAGGTGAGATTTAGAAAGGCAATGACAATGTAGGCCGCTCTAGTTGAGCATCTGGAAAAGATTTAATGCATGTATTCTTATGAATAAGGCTCCACATTCGAAATAGACCTACTTGGCTTACTTTCTGTCATCTGTTAATTTCACACTTGTAATAAGGAACCAGTAAATGAATTCAAACAGATCAGCCTGCAAAGGAAGTAACAAAATCCTGCTCCTGTGCAGGCAATTCTTCAGGAGAAAGAAAATCAGCATCTAGGGAAAAGGGATCTGTCCAGAGGTTTTATATGATGCAAATTGGGCGCATGTGTTTCTGAAAATTGAGCTTTTCAAAAAAGAGAGCTACATTTTAACCATATCATGACAAATTAATTAAGAAAAACAAGGTAGCCCTTAAATCAAGAGCAAGACATGAAGTGCCCTCCAGCTGCCAGTCTTCAAAAGTACAAAACTCCTGCTGTTAATCACTTACCTATGTGTAAAAATCTGAGCTGGTGCTCAAAAGGAATACTTCTGTTGATGACCTACTAGACTAAGCAGCCCATGTGATCATTTTCCATGTAAAGAAAACCAACTATTTTTTTAAACGGGACACTGCACATAAATTGCATTGATAAAATACAACAGTGATTTGCTTCAATGTACAGTATGCCTCAAATAATCAATCCTGCTCTTTTGAAGAGAATCATGCCTAGTTGTTATATAAATCCCCCCCCCCAAAAAAAAAACCCTATGTATGTTACTTTAAGGTTTTTATCATATAACAGGCAAGAAATATAAAATTTATCCTGGCATTTTGGTAAGGGCTACAATAGTCAAATTTGTATATAACCTCTTCCAACTGATTCCACGTGGGAAGAGTACCTTGAGTGCTTGGCACATAGTTGTACTGGCCCTCCAGAAGCTCTGAAGGGAGCGGATAAAAATTGATTTTAGCAAATGTTCCATTTATAACTTTGATTGATAAGTGAACATAGCAAATGACTTAAATTAGCTCTTATGGAAAATAAGAGATTTGTGGCTTGACTTAATTCATGCTAAAACTCTCCTTCTTGGTCATCTATCTTAGCTTTGATGAAGAAACTCAAAGCAGCATTTGGGTTGGAAATGGGCCCACCTCCTTAAAAAAGATTGATAGCTCTTATCCCTTGGGGAATCACATTTAACTTTTCAAAACAAAATACTTCTCCAAATTATTCTTTTGTTAAGATATAGTAAAAATAATCTAGACTCTAATTTTTTTCTGTTATTATAAATTAGAGGAATGGAACATTGCTCTTTGAAGATTTTCCAGCAATTCGGAAGAAAGAAGATACATCTATTTATTTTGCCACTTACTTTTCTTCAGTTATAAATACATCAAAGCATCCATTGGCCAATATCTGATCCAACATCTTTAGCAGTGGAACAGATACTCTAATGAGGAAAGCATAGAATACTATGTTTATACACTTCACATTGACACAATTCACATATAATAAACATTTTATATATGTGCTCTAAAGTCAGATGATCAAATCTAAACTGAGTCCAAATAATCGAGTTAATATGACATCTTATATTCTGAACAAGCAAGATGCCAAACATATATAATCCACTAACAAATTCCTGATGTCTTTAAGGTTTATAAAGAATGGTTTTAACAACTGGGAACATTTCAGAAAAACAAATTTTGACTGAATATATTAGAGGGAAAAAAACTCCTAGCAATAAGGAGTTTAACATGAAATCGCCTACTTAGATAATTAGTCTAAATACCTCCTTTTACTCTGATTCCATATTTCTCACTTCAGAGAAAAACTTTTGCTACATATATACAGCAGAAATAATACACTAAAAGATACACAGAGATCCCACTACCACTCTCCTATGTTCATAGTATTCAGGGAATTGGAATGTTTCATTTTCACTGTCAACTAATTCGGCCAATCACATAATCTGTTATTTTTTTCTTCTCCAAATTGGTTCTGAAAATAGAACTGGACTCCAAGGAATATCTGCAGGGAAGGAGAATCAGGTATGTGGAAGTTTAGCATTGGTTCTGCACATCTGCCTAACTCTCTTGCTGGCATCTCCCCCGCACCATTCATGTTCTACTGTGGCAAATGTAAACAGTGCATTTGGATTTCAGAGAAGGAAAAAGGGACATTACACAAAGGGACATTACTATTGCCTAAGAGACATCTCTAATCAGATGCAGTTAAGTTGGACATGGGATACCACATAGATCACTGTAAAAAATGCAATCTATTTGAAATGTTGTGGTATGGGAAATTCTAAACAATTGTGAGCTTGACTGGATATCACAGCTTCTTTTTAACTCAAGTAAATGTTCACTGAAACTCATTTTTTTATTATAGTATTTACTCTTTTAAATTTTTGTTGAAAGATTATAGAGGAAGATAAAGGGAGGCCTGGATGGGAAATTAGAATGCATTGGAAAAGAATTCCATCTGTTTGAAAAATCAAACCTTGATAGACAAATTGATTACTAGAGTGAATAAAATTTGTTATTCATTTGTCATTCTGAATGAACTATTGACTATAAATTCAAAAAAGGGCTTTGAAGTTGAGGAGTTAATCTCTACACTATCTCTAATCTCTACAGTATCACTTTATCTAACATCTGTATCAGTTATTTGCTTTTTAGCTATACCAGTTTCTGTGAAATTAGTAATTTGTGGGTGATCATCCTGATAATTAAGATATTGAGATACAACTTACAATTTTTTTCTTTGAGAATCTTCGAGAAGATTCCCAAAAGCCATCAAGCATCAAACAATCTGTCTAATTAGTTTGCCTATGTTCTTTCAATTCTGTTTGTTCTTTGGGTTTTAATAGCTCTGATGTTTGACTGCCATTTCCCTACTGTTCCTTCTGCTTGATGGCTTTTGGGAAGTTTGGGTCTTCAGGAGAAATTGGGACACACAATATTTGACATCTCTCAAACTGAAAATTCTAGAGGCGATTTCCTTTTCTTGTTGCTTTTGAAAGAGAGCAGGAATCACAATTCAGTACTTTCGAAGTCTGTTCTACTAACTACATTGAATTGATGACTTCCAGTTTGATAGATGTTTTAATAACCATGGTTTCTAACTTACAAGTCATAAACAGAAAATGTAAGTTTAATATTCATGAACAAGAAAACCAAAATTGTCATGGAAATCCAACCAAAGTTTCCTTCACATGTTGGCATGTTTTGAGGCACCGAGGACTGCAACTCTGCCTCCCAACTTTCTGGAGGAACACAATAAATATCTGGTGATTTGAGACTGAATTTTTCAGGCCCTTTTGAAGATCTAGTGACTGAAATAGTTGTGGAAGGTATTTAGGAGGCAGTGTTCCATTTCTATTCTTAACCTTTACCCTACCCAATCCTGCCACCCAAATTGACTGAGACTGTATAGGTCACCTGTCATTCAGTAGATTGTCCTCGAAGACTTTCAGCAAAGTCTCACAAAAGCTGTTCATTGCACCTCTGTCATCCTGAATACTCTTGAGATAACTGAACAGGCTTTGGGATGAGCATCGTACCTGTGAGAGAAAGTCCAAATTAAAAAAAAACAGTCTGGCCTATACAAGAGCTTCAAGAGCTTCTGGTGTCTTAATATTTAAACTTACCTTACCATTACATTAAAGGAATAAAAAAAATCTATGCTAATTGTATAAAAGGAACCAGAGATGAAGCTGCTGTGAATTTCTGTTTTCTGAGCACTAGGCGAGGATGTTTATCTTCAGGTAGTAGGTTTCCTAGAGTGAATAGGCAACATTCACATTTGAATCTCCAGGGGATGCACTACCTTGATCCCCAGATCAGAAAGGATACAACAAGACTGCTCTTCAACCCAATGCAAAACAATGCTTTTGAACAGGTAAATCCAACTACTGGAAAACTGAACTAAACAAACATATACATATACAAGCATTTATAAATGAACCAATGAATTAAAAACACGTAATAAAGGGGGAGAGACAAGGAAAAATCCACTAGGCCTTTTCTTTTCCCCCACCCCAAGGTGAGTGATGATAATAGTCATCCTACTGCTTTTAATATTTAGTTTGAAGTTGTTGGGAGACTTATATATAGTACAAATATGTGTAGGTAACAGATAACATAATCAGAGTTGGAGGTCATCTAGTCCAACCCCTTGCCCAAGCAGGAGACCCTACATCATTTCTGACAGATGGGAGTCCAATCTCTTCTTGAAAGTCTCAAGTGATGTGTAGGAATAAAACAGAATACAGTAAAAATTAATTGCAAACCTTACACAGGTATTAATCATCTTGGGGTATTTACAAAACAGCTAAGGGGAGAATTCCAGAAATAGTCTTTTTGGTTTTTTTTTGGTCACTCTTGGTAGATTGCTAGAAAGATCACTGTGCAATGAAACAAAGCCACAGTGCTTCTATATATATTCATCATCAGAACTGACTGAACCATCCTGCTTCCACCATCTAGAAAAGGTGTCCAGAGACTTCTGCTGAAGAGTCAAGAGAATTTCTGGCCTATCACTTCTGATGTACCTGCAAAATATAATATTTTTGTGCTCTGTGTACATGCTGCCAATGTCACATTTTTGCTGAGAATGAGAAACAGATGAATAAAGTGAAGGGAGAGACACTCCTTGTGAATTAAAGAAGAATTAAACTAGGAAGAAATGGCTGGATCTGAGCCTGGAAACCCAGTCAGTGAAGAAATATGTATCTGGAGAACAGATTAAGAAACCCCAATCTGAATCTTATCTAGCCAAAACTATGACCCCCCTCCCCCTCCCCCCAAACCCTCTATTATTGAACAACTTATTTAATAACATGTAACTGTAGGCTGTGGCAGAAAAGTTACTTCTTAAAAAACAGGTAGGGAAAGTTACTGTGTCCTATCTGGAGAAGTAGAATGATAACCTTCAATAAACCCATATAGTCCTACAATCTATCTTTCTGTTCAGATACATCTTTTTGAACAGGATGGGAAGTTATCTTTCCCTGAAAAAATTATGCTTCCCAAAAGCAGAACCTTTTCTTAAATATAACAAAATCCAGATTTAGGAAGAGGTTTTTTAAAAAATTTCCAAGCTGGATATTTAGAATCAAGGAAACTCTTTCTCTACCAAGATTATTTCCTTCTAAAAAGGACTACAGAAACAAATAGAGTTTGATCTAAGAAACTCTTTTCCAAAAAATAAGAAATAACCAGCTGTTTTCTGTAGATGTAAACAATACATCATAGGATTGCCACCTGAAATAATTATTTGAAAATCTTGAGGTTTTTCCTGTATTATTATTCTAACTAGCAATGCATGTGACCCATCTCTCTGATTTAGTTTCTGAAATAAGGTTTCACCATAGTGTCCAGAACACAAAATTATTCAAATAATTTTGATGCTTCTTTGCAGAGGCATATTTAGTTGCAGTCTAGCTATCCATAAAGCAATCTTATTTTAAAGAATCTATTACCTCTCAATGTCATATTGATTTGACTGAAATTCCAGTTCACTGATATTCTGTATTTCTTTCAATAAGACCAAATCTGTTTTAAGGATCAGCTACCCAAATTTATAAAAATTGCCCAGAAAATGTGGATTGCTTGAGGCTTATTTTTGTTGGCCTACAAAATGGTTTGGCCTCCACCTTCCAGATTTTTAAAACAGCTGACCATAGAAAAGAAGATAGGATGCAACTGAAAGTGGTAGACTATACTATAAAAAATAAGAACTGGCAAGATATCGTCATATCCAGGAGCCTGGCTAATTGCTGGAAAGGGGAAAAATAACTTAGCTGAACGGTTTTAATTAGATTACATCTGATTTCCACACCTAAAAGAAGAAAACTGTATTAAGTGGGATGGATTTTCCCCCAAAATTTCTCGTTGGAAATGAATCCATGAGCCATGAAGGTATATGGAACGCTCATTATGCTGTACTGTAGAAGCATAATAGCTTTACTGTCCAATATCTGTATTACTATAAAGTCTGCATAAAAGAGCCCTGAAGAATCAGATGATTACTCATGCCATATCTGAGATTTAAGATTGGATTGAAATAGTAACAAAATTAATTATAAAAAGAATTGATATTGTAGTTAAAAATTAATTCAGACTAAATTTATTAAAATATACAAAACTAAAATTTTAAACCTAGGCAGCTTTAATTCTAAAGAAATAGTTGAATACTAAACAACAAATAGAAGATAAACAATAGAGAGAGAGAGAGCCAGTTTGGTGTAGTGTTTAAGGCACCAGGCTAAAACCACGAGACTAACTTCTAGTCCTCTGTTAGATGCAAAACCAGTTGAGTGACTTTGGGCTAACCATTCTCTCTCTGTCCTAAGAAAAAGGCCATGGCAAACCACTTCCAAAAATCTTGCCAACAAAGCTTTTGGAACTAGTCCAGGCAGTTGCCAGGAGTCAACACTGATTCAAAGGCTTAAATTAAACAATAAGCAACATAAAAGCCAAAGATGTCTATCACTAAGGCTTGTTCGAAAACCAGAAAATCCAATCAGAGAAGCATTCTGTACCCTAAAAGAAAACAAAAAAGATTTATGCCCAGATTTATTTATTTTTTAAAAAAATGGCTTCACTTAAAACAGTGGTTATTAAATGGGATGTATATCTTGAGAATACTGGAGCTGTTTCTTGGTGAATCAATTTTGGACCAACATCCATGATATTAAAACTCTTTGAGAGAGTTTTATTTTTCATAGCAATGGGGTTTCTTCAGTTTTTTTTACACTTCCCCCCTATTATTTTTATAAATAACTCAAGGTGATGAATATACCTAATTCTTCCCTCCTATTTTCCTCACAAGCCTGTGAAGTGAATTGGGCTGCAAGTGACCGACCCAAAATCACTCAGCTGCATTTTGTGGCTAAGGCAGGACTAAAATTCACAGTCTCCTGGTTTCTAGCCTGGTATCTAAATTACTAGGCCATATGGCTCACTCGTTAACAGATCTTCTTTCATTCACATATTGCACATTCTTTAAGCTCATCTATGCTGTTTGTGGGAATAACTGCTGAGGCTGCATTAACTATAATAAAAAGTAAATTAGAATTCATTAAAATAATAAATCGACATTTGACCGTTGGCGATTTGAACTCATAACTTTGCACTTTTATAAAGCCAGTCATTCATACTACTAGGCTACATATTGGTGGTCAGCAGGTGTTCTGACCCAGGCTTAACAGAATCAAGAAACAGACTCCTTGTCCCCCCCCCCCAAAAGGTTTTTATTTGGTTAATGTGAATTCAGAGCATTTACACCCAGAAAAGTCACGATAATAACCCTTCCCCGGTTTAATGCCCTTCCAAGTAATGAATGCTCTTTGTGAAGCTCAGGGGAAAAGAAATTTTAATTTCTGTTGTACATTTTGCTGGTCATTAAGGATGTACAAACCATTCCATAGGAGGAACAGCTCATTTGGGTGGTGTGTGCCCCAACGGAAGCTTGTATGATTCAGGTGCTTTGGTCTGTGTGAGGAACAAAATGTTCTGATCCTGTAGACCAGGCCTGTCAAATTGGTGGCCCACAGGCCGGATACGTCACGTGCAGGCCACGCCCACCCCGACTCCGCAAAGGCAAAAAGTGTCATGATATTGCATGATCCTGCCTGTGACGTGATAAAAGTTTGGCACTCGTGGTGTGGACAGAGACATTTTATGCACTATAGTACTGCACTGTTTCTAGATTATTTAAAATGCTGACATTACATTAAACCATTACATCAAAATTCTGCGCCAGTCAAACTTGACTTCTAGTGTCAAGCATGTGGGATTTTTTCTTTATAATATAGAAATTGTTAGCCATGGGCTTCTTATGGATTTTATTTATTTAATTTTTTAATTTTATTTATGTATTAATTCATTCATTCCCCTCCCTCTATGCTACAGGTCTCAGATTTCTCCTGGAGACCTCCTATTTGAACACTTACCAGTTCAGATCTGCTTAGGTTTTTGAAATCAACCAAGTTTGGTTAGGTGCTGCTTCATTATCAATAGCTAAAATCACATTACAAAGTTTTCCAAAAGTGTTTTTTTTTAATTCTTGCTGGAAATCAAAGCTTCACAATAAAGCTTGGATATGTTACAAATGTATCATTAAAACCAACGAGAGACTTACTAACAAATAGCTTCCACTGATTTTAATGTGACCTAAATTATAACAAATTCTGAGAAACAAAGTGACAACTTTTAGACAATGCTCTCTTGAAAAATATTACAATGGAAAGGAAGCTGAATAATGGACAATCATTTGTAATCTCCCATACAGTCAAAGAAAGAGGGAATATTTAAGGCATGACACCCTGCTGAATGCATTTTATGAGAAATTTAGCCTTTTCTACACAATTTGTAAATGCCCATATTAGCACAGCTTTAATTTTCAGGAAAAGGAATACTAGTTTCAGAAGAAGATATGTTTGTGAATGTGTGTGTGTGTTTTTAAATAGCTGAAAGGTCCTTTCATTATTACTGACATGTGCAACGCTACAGGATGAAAAAGAGGTCTGTAAGCAAAGTGGTGCAAATTACTTCAAGTATATTAAATCACAATAGATTACTACATCTTGCATATTCATACTTGTATTAATAGACCTGTATTCCTAATTATCAACAACTTGCTTCCAGAAACTGGCAGCCAACAATATTAACGCTTAAGTAACGTTCTTAAAATATTCCTTCCGTATGTTAAGTGACAAAACTGTTCCAAGCAAATAAGTTTTTATTTCCTTACCGTTGATTCAGTTAAGCCTCCAATTGATACAGTGAGACCTGTCAGAATGTGGTAGCGATAGGATGCTAATCCCAAAAGCTGTGTGACTCTAGGGAAGGCCTGGGATGGAGCATTCCAATTGAAAGTTACAGCTTCTGACCTGTGAAAAACATTGAAACAAGTGCAAAAGAAAATAGGTTACCCAAACATAACTATCGTTCATGGTTCTTTTTAAAATTATTATTTAAATCTTGAATGTCAAAATGAAGAAATTGTTTTTGCTGTTCAACAGAATAAATGCATTCTAAAGTGCACAGTATTATTTCACAATCTTAGGACATGTCTCTAAAGGTACAACTAAAATCAATATAGATTAAGATTAAGGCAAATCACACATTGAGTGTGGATGTGGATAGGGCAGCTCGACTGAAGTATGAATACACTACAAATGAGTATTTAAAAGCTCTCGCTTGTAGGGAGCTGGAGAAGGATGTGAAACAGCCTAAGTGCAGTGAAGAAATATTTTAATGCTAATATCTCTGCTTCTGAATAATACCCACTTGAGGTAGTTCCTCTTTTCAAAACAGATTTCCAGTCTAAAGTTACAGACTTTTGCCTATAACCACAACTTAAATTGATGGATTTCTTTTCACATATACAGCCAAAGGTCTCTTAGCCATACTGAAGACTGATTACCTTGGAAATATCCTCTCCAAGTCTTCCCGATGAGGTATGTGTGGGACTGGAGGGTTATCAAAGTAAAGAAGGGTGAGGAACACAGATCCGGCATGAGCTCGAAATCGGTCAATTTTTTCAGCTGACTGTTGAGCCACAGAGCACATAATCTGCTTGGAACTGAAAGTCAAAACACCATTTAAAAGACAAATCCAAATCATACTTTGCGACGGTTTTTTTTTTTTTTTGCTTTATCCCGAATAACCCTCCTCCCATAACAATATTTCAGACTTCTGCTAAGAATTCTTTCCAGAAAGGGGGAAAGGCGAATGGTTGTTTAAAAAAAAAGCAGCAGCATTATTTTTGCCACAAGATTGAGGAACAACCCCTTAGGATACTTAGATCTCAGGTCTCTCAGCAGTTGCAGTGGGCAAGATTTGGAACAGGAAGACCCAAAGATTAAATCGGTGACTGGGCAGCCATTGCTTCCCAATTCAACCTCTTTGAGAAGTTACAATCCGCATTCCTTGAGACCAGATAGGTGCAAGACAGGACTTGCTTAGGTCTTTCAGTAACAATAGTGACGGGAGCAACTGATGGCAATCAGCAATCAGATGGTAACTCTTGCAGAAGCCTTTCCAGAAAAGGCTGATTACTTAACCAAAAGCTGGTTAAGTATCCAAAGGCTGACATATAACGTTTGCAAAGTACATACATGTTTGCATCAATTAAGGCTGGCTCAGTCCTGGTTAACAACAGGGTTATTTCCATCAAACTCGTCATAGCAGCTTCTCTCACCCTGTTGAAGTAAGCAACCACAGACATAATTTACTAATGTTGATTTCTAGCAAGTTTAATAAAAAATTGTAAATTCATCATGCTTCTATGATCAAAATAAAATGCTTTGGTGTATACATCATGCACATACTCAATAATGGCTCCAAGATGTTTTTGTTTGGGGAAGTAGAAAACTGAAGCAAAACAAATCACAGTCAATCAGGCATACAAATTTTTGCAGCCAAACCTCAAGGGAACTTTCTATACGCCATGTCTCTATTAATGCTCACCTCATTCATTCTAATTTGTGTGAGCAGCTTTCAAAGAACGTATATGAGTTTACGTGTGTGGTAACTAAAAATAAGTAATAATTGAAAAAAGACAGTAACTCTTTCATGCAAAGGCATGAAAACTTGAGTTCATGGGTGCAACTGAGAAATGAGATTCTCAATTCCTAAAATGTTTAATCTTACAAGTTCAAGCATACTGTCTTCACTGTTGTTAGTCATCTTTATTAATTATAGGGTTTCCAAAGCATAAAATATACCCAGCTCCATTTTTGTTTTGCTTTCATTTTCCTAAAACTTCCGAAAACACCAGTAATTTGGTGTCACATCATCCTTTTATGTTTTGCTTTTTAAAATAATTCCCTCAAAAGGCATGTGAAGCATCTTTCATCCCAACATCCAAAGGGCAAGCTAAGAATCGGATTGGTGACACTGCTTCACCATCCTGCTTCCATCAGCCTTTTCCCTATTGTGTTGAGTTGATGTACTGGTCACAGCTCCTACTGGACAGATTGGAAAGATTTTATTTTTTTTGGGAAGACTTAATCACATTGGATTAGACCTTTGTGGAATTAGATAGAACTTTGTGCTAATCGGTTACAGGTCAATGTACTAAAATCAATCTCATCCATTTTGAAACCATTCTATTTTTTATTAAATAAAAATGTACAAGTTTAATGTGACTAAATGTTGTATATTTATGATAATGTCTTAGTTACTTTTATCCTGGTTTTTAGACAAGTGGGAAAGAGCAATTTAAAAGAAAGAGACAGGCCTTGCCATCCACTCACAATCTATATGACAAGACACAGAAAGGAATGGAGAAAAAAGAAAATGGTTCATTAATGTCAGGAAGAACTGGAAAGCCATATGCTGGCATTTACATGCAATTGCATGCAGATATGATTCTATCTCCCGGTGAAATGCTCACTGAAATATCAGCTTGTGGAACCTGTTCCTATGAATAACTGATTTGAGGAATAAGAATCATAATCATATCACTGAATTCTGGAACCAGGATGTACTGCCTTCAGTCATTCTAGATGTAGACTATCAATTAGAATTACCATATGTGGGCTGCAATATTCAGACAATGAATAGATAGGGGCCGTGGTGGTTCACGTGGTAAGACGCTGGGCCTGTGTACCACTGAGGTCGGTAGCTCAGCAGTTCAATTCCCTCATGAGCAAATAAATTGCGGAAGGGACAGGAAAGGAGCCTTCCCCGATTGCCTACTGGCATTCAGGCATCCCACAAGTAAAGATAACACTGCCCAAAACAATTCCTTTCACAGAGGCAACCAGCCATCTAGGTGATCCCTGGCTAACATGTGCCATACACTAAATAAAATAAATGAATACCATGTTTCTCATAAAATAAGGCCAGGTCTTATATTTTTTGGAGCCCCCCAAAAAACGGCTAGGCCGTCTTTTTGGGGATGACTTAATTCCCCCCCTTGCATCCTCATCTAGAGCGCCCCAAGGGCAGCTTTGCCACCAGCCGCTCCTAACGGGTGATCATGGCGAAGCGCAGAGAGCTCCCTACTCCCACCAAACACCTTTGCTGCAGACCCAAGACCTTTGGCACCTGCCGCTGTTACTTTCCCTTCTGCCCATTCCGCCGCCACGTTTGGAGCTGCCGCTTCCGTGTTTGGAGTGCTGCCGCCATTTGGGGCACCGCCACCATGTTTGGAGCTGTCGCTTCCGTGTTTGGAGTGCCGCCGCCATTTGGAGCACCGCCATCATGTTTGGAGCTGCCACTTCCGCGTTTGGAGCTGCTGCCATGTTTGGAGTGGCGGCGGCGCTCCAAATGGCGGTGGTGCTCCAAACAGCCGCAGTGCTCCAAACGTGGAAGCAGTAGCTCCAAACGCAGTGGCAGCTCCAAATGCGGAAGCGGCAGCTCCAAACAGCAGCTGTGCTCCAAACAGCAGCGGTGCTCCAAACAGCAGTGGTGTTCCAAACGTGGAAGTGGCAGCTCCAATCGCCGCGGTGGCATGAGCAGAAGAGAAATCAACAGCGGCGGGCGCTGAAGGTCTTGGGTCTGCCACAAAAGTGCTTGGCAGGAGTAGGGAGCTCTCCGCGCTCTGCCATGATCGCCCATTAGGAGCAGCTGGTGACGAGGAACTGCTCCCCGCGGGGCGCTCCTAATGGCAAGTTCCCCCCCTTCCCCCCCCCCATTTTGCATGTTTTAAAATAGGCCTAAATTTGGGGGGGGGGGCTTAATTTCATTTTATGCCTAGAAAACATTCTGGGTCTTCCTATTGGGGGAGGTCTATTGTTGGAGAAATATGGTAGATGGAAAAAAAACAGCAAAGAAAGTTCTACAACATTGCTGCCATCTAGCAGTCATCCAGAAGTTTGCAATCCAATCTAGGACATGCTATCCTTATGTCCACTGGAACGGATTGATTCCTGGCAAAGAAAACAAAGCAAGCTTTTTTCAGTTGCTCCTTCTTGGCTGAAATTGTGCACCAACAAGTCCTTTCCTTGCCACAATGTTTTTCCTGCAAGTACGGATCAGATATCGTGGCCCTAAATAACCCGAGCTTTTCTCTAGGTGTTCTTATTATCTGAAGTATGAAGAGAATGACCAGTCTTTTTAAACAGTAGACTCCCATTTCTGAAATATGTATTTCAACTGGGAGAAGCATTTTGTTTTCTAAGCTTCTAAAACTGAAAATGTTTTTTGTCAAATGTTATCTATTTGAACAGATTATTATAGCTCTATGGTCTATGTAGCTATATACACATTTACCCTGAATGCAATATTGCAGGCTATTTTTGCTGACTGCTGGCTGCTGGCAGTTCGAGTCTCACCATCAAGGTTGACTCAGCCTTCCATCCTTCTGAGGTTGATAATATTGTTGGGGGCAATATGCTGACTCTCTAAACCACTTAGAAAGGGCTACAAAGCATTGTAAATCAGTATGTAAGTGCTATTGCTACATTAATTTGTATGTTTTTTTTATAACTTGTAATGCATTTTTAACGTCTTAATATCTTAACATCTTTATATTCTTAGCATCCTAAGAATATAAATCTAGGCTGAAAGGGCAAAATACGTATTTATTGATTCTGCAAGGTTGGTATCCCTTATGGATAGAGCTATGGGGACTGTATAACACTTCAAAAACAACTTAAAGAAAACCCATTAGATCTTGCACAAATGCAACACTTTCCTGCCAATATTTAAGGTTGCCATGTCCTGCTTTCAGACTTTCATGAAATCTGAAAAAAGGATACAAATTACATAGCACTTTTCACAAATAGCAAAAAATTGCTCTGCCAGACATGGTCCAAAGCACTTCTTCCCAATAATTTTCAAACCATCTATTATCCTAACTGAATCATTTTTAGCATTTATTAATTTTTTTAACAGAGGAAAATCTATATTTTTGCAATATTAGGAAGGAGTCAAAGACTACTTCTTACTTGGCACTTCTTTTTCCAAATGGATACACACTCATCCTGTTAATGATGCATCTCTCAACCAATCTCATTTGTACACACAAAACCTAGCTAATCTCATATGGGGAAAAAACTATTTTTCACATATTCTAGCCTTTATGCTATTTATGGGAAACAATCAATAGCCCAAATAAGATAACACTGCAAGCAAACAATTGAATCAATGCAATATCTATATATCCTTACTATCAAACATTAAAGTATTAAAATAGTCTAACAACAATTATTACAAGTTTTCCAAAATGTATGTATGTAGAAAATTTATATAGCCGCCTACTCGCTCATACCGATTCTAGGCGGCTTAGATATGAATAATAGAAGCCAAATTCTAATTAACTAGGAAAAGTTACAGCTGCAGGACTATATTGCTATATTACCTCATCAGTCCTTCTCCTGATGCTAATTTTCTGCAGTAAAATATGCCTTCAACAGAAAAAGAACCCCTTTGAGCAAATCTAATCAGGTCTCCTTGCTTGTCCAAATCAAGGAAGAGAAGACATCTTCTTCAGAAGAAATCCTTTTCAAGGATCAAATCAAAATATGTGCAACTGAGGTGAAGATTTGGTTGCTTCTTCATCCATATCAGCCTTCTAGGTTTTTACATAATCAAGTTAGAACCTGGCATTAGATGGCTTTACTTCTGGGCATTCATTCATTAATTGACTATTTAAAGATAGTTGTAATGTAGAATTTAAAAGTAATTCTATTTTAATACTAGTAACAACAGTGAAAATGGATTATTGAATAAGAAAATGAAAAGATAATGAAAGACATAGAAAAATAGCAAAGGTGCATTCAGAAAGATGTTTTGAAGAAGAGAAAAAATGTGCATTGTAACAGTAAATGGATGCTTTTTTCTGCAAAATAATCTAATGAACCCCTCATCTGATCTGCTGCCAATTTTGTAACTCATTCCCAAGAAATCTATCTGTATTACAACATGGCAATACACGTTATGCAGTTTTCCTTTTTTATGGAAAATTCAATATAATGAATATGTAAAAAGAATTAAGTCTACTGGATTTCTGTCTCAGTTTCCCTGCACAAGCATGTACACACGTGTATACTCATACACCCACACAGACAGCAATTAGATCACTTTCAATCAAAGAACCCTTTTTCTTTTTCACACAGCATCTTGCTCTTAAGGTTTTTATATTTAACACCTGTAGACAGAATTTGGACAAGTCCCAGCAAACAGTCTGTCAAAAGGAATGTTAAGTTTGCATATGGAAAATACAGTTTGTTAGCTTTCCCACGAATCCTTTAAAAAATAATAATCAAAGCTTCGTGTACATTCCTATTCCTTTTGGACCTTTTTTCATTGGAGCAGACACACACCTCAGAAAGTATTTTCCCAAGAGTACCCATGCATTCATTTCCCCTTCCAACCCATTGAGTACCTAGCATTCTAACTCCAAAAAAGATTTGAGAGCTTAAAGAAGCTTTGAACTAGTAGGGTTTCTACTATCTGGTCAGAGGTAAGAGATATATTATTTAACATAGAAACAAAAATACTAACTTTGAGACATTCAAATTTAATATTTTGTCCTGAAAAAAAGTAAAAATTCTAGAATAAGTATGCATACAAATTTGTGTTGATGTTTATTGTAGAATTAACACTTAATTCAGGCTATATAAATTCTAGAATAAACATGGATACAAATTTGTGAATACATGGTTAGAATTTCTGTTAGATTTCCCCTAAGAGTTAAATATTCCGGAAAGGGACAGCAGAGAAAATATTGCTTTCTTACTAACTCCACATTCTTACTTAATACTATCCCTCTATCTACACCAATTTTCTGTAGGTTTTTTTCTTTCTGATCAAATAGTAGCAGAAAGAAACATTCACATCAGTAAGCTATAACTGCCCTAATATGATTTGGCCCCCCAAAGCTAAACATGCCTTTAAAAATTTTTTAAAAAGGAAAATTTAAATATGGATTTCCTACTACCAATCACTCATTACATGTTTTTACTATGCTATCTTTGAATTTGTTTACATTCTGAAGCTACAAATTATACGCGCAATTCTTTCTGCATTCTTTCACACGTTTCTTTAGCATGTAAGCATGAAATATGCTAGAAAATATTCTTAATAGATTTGTTTAAGAATACACGTAGCAATTTAAAAGACACATTTTTGTGTGCTACAATGAAAAGTTGCATAAACCTATTTCTTTAATTTTAAAACTCTTTAATTTAAATATCTTAGCTCTTTGTAACTTAACAGTCAAAATAATACACTGTCTTGTTCAAGTTGAGCTCAACTTTTGGTGACTTCATTGCCACGTGAAAACGCAAATAGTTGGCCAAATAGTTTCCCTGGCAGCACTACAGAAATGGTTTGCCACTGTCTTCTTTCAGGTTATAATTCTGATTTCCCAAGCTGGCCTATAAGAGCCCTGGAGCCTCCCATCAAAGCCCAGGTCTGACTTTGCTTAGTTTTGTGCAATCAAGTAAAGTTATGCAATGCAATTTAATAATAGGAAAATTCAAATGATCGTGTAAAACAAATTCACTTTTTGTTAAGCTATGAGTACGAATGGTTAGACAGTCATGTTTTTATTTATGTCAAAATAAAACTTTGTGGTTTGTAGATAATAGAGATAATGAAAAGCAGTTGCTCTTTAAAATAATGTGTGCAAAATGTGGCTTGTAGGATGTAGCAATGTAAGAAAGGAAGGAGATCAACTGTTGGTACAATTACACCCTCTGCTGTTTAATCTTCATAATGGAATATCAGAACAGCTAATCATTCTTTCAGAGTGAAATAAAACAAAGGAACTTTTTGAATTAAACACTCAGTGACCATTAAAAATAAACATATGGAAGGTTTCTCATGGAAGAAAGCCTCAAAAGTAAGTAAAAGCCATGTGTTCACATTTTCTCTGAGTCTATCATTTTTGCTTTGCATTACAAAACAAAGCTGGGATTTTATCAAGACCACATACATCTTACCATGCTCCAACATCGCCTCGGCTGTCTGTTGTGTAATCATTCAGACCATCCAACAATATGTTGTATATCTCTGTAACGTTACTTTTACACACAAATTCATTTGGTGATCCTTCTCCATTCACCCCTACAGTCAAGCAAATTCTAGAAGGAAGAAAGCTAATTATAATGATATATTTTTTTAAAAAAACATAACATTTGTGCATTAACAAATTTCTGCTTAACCCCAATAAGTAACTGAATATCATGTAGCAATGCATTTTATAAGTAGTCGTTGACTAATGTCCATTCATTTAATGATGGTTCAGTTATAACAGTGCTGAAAAAAAGAGGCTTAGGACCCGTTCTTGAAGTTGTAACAATTGCACTACCCCTCCAGTCACATGCATGCTATTTGGCACTTGGCAACCAACTCATTTACAACCACAACGAGGATAGTTGTAAGATCCTATAGTCATGCAATTGTGATTTGCAACCTTCCAGATGGTTTTCAACCAGCAAAGTCAATGGGGGAAGCTGGGTTCACTTTACTGTTTGATTTATTTAACGTATACATGATTCACTTAACAACCATGGTGATTAATTTAATTATATGATAAACAATGGTGATAATATCTGGTCCAGTCACCTGATGACTCGCTTAACAACCACATAACAACTGAAATTCTGGACCCAATTGCGGTCATTATAATATCAAGGTTAGTCGAGGACTACCTTTGATATTATAAAAGTTTAGTCGAAAGATAGATAGATAGATAGATAGATATAATTAGTTTTGGTATTACATCTTTGTTATGTAGAATTAACTACAGATTGGGAGGGGAAGGCAAGGGAAACATATTGCTCAGGTGATTATAATATTCTCCTAATCAAGGTTTTTTTCCCCCATATCTAATGACATAGAGAAAGACCGGAGTATAGTGGGACATTTAGAGGGAATCATTCCATCAGCAGATCAGCTTGCTCCTGAGTGACAAGTTGTTCAGTGTTGTTCAGCTGTTTTACATAAAAAGTTGATGTTTTACTAGTCCCTTAGGTCTTAGGATGTCTAATAGGTTGAAAGTTACAGGACATGCAAGTACTCTTGCCGTTTACACTGGTTATTTAACAAAGCGGTGAGCAATTTCTTCTACTAACAAGTTGTCACTGGAGTCCTGGAGAAAATCCCACTCGCAAAGATTATGGCTTGTTTGAGATGCACAATTTCTCTATGTATCATGTTTTTTACAGGGCCTGCTTTTTACACAGATTTCCCCACAGATTACAAAATTCATTCTGCATAATTTATACCAGTGCTTCCCAAACCATGGGGTGTATCTCCCTTGGGGAAGTGTAGAGCCCGGGAGAGGTATGAAAAGCCTTAATTTATTGATTAAATTTATATGCCACCCATCTTACTGTTGAAGCAACTGGGTGGCTTACAAAATGATAAGTGGTACGCAGTGGCCTATTTTAACAACTAAGCCAAGAAAGATAGATAGTCTTTGACTTACAACTACAATTGAATCCAAACTTTTTGTTGTTGAGTGAGACATTTGGTAAATTAGTTTTGCCTCCTTTTACGACCTTTCTTGCCACAGTTGTTAAGTGAATCACTGCAGTTGATAAATTAGTAATCCGATTGCTAAGTGAATCTGACTTCCCCAATGACTTTGCCAATCAAGAAGGCTGCAAATGGAGATCACGTGACTCCAGGACACAGCAATGGACATAAGTATGAACCAGTTGCCAAGCATCTGAATTTTGATCACCTGACCATGGGGAATGCTATAAAGGTTGTAATTGTGAAAAATGGTCAAAAGACACTTTTTCAATCCTATGGTAACTTTGAATGGTTGCTAAATGGACTACCTGTATTTCTGCGTATGTAAAAAATTTACTTGTAGAAGAAAATCCTAAGATTACAGTGTTAACAACCACATTTTTAACTATGCCTATAAAAACAAGGCTTTTAGTAATAAATCAGTACAGAGGTTTTAACCCTATTATGTATTAGTTATTAAATATTTTATTTGATAAATTGTTTTATCCAATGCCAAGTTTAGTTTGTATTTGTAACTTGCTTTTAAGCCTTTTGGCCATAATAAAATTGATTTATGTTCTTACCACTTTTATTAAGTTTTGTCTGACAAAAAAAAAACATGGTGAGAGATGTATTTATATATTTATTTAAATAAATTAATTCATAGTATTATATTCTTAACTACACTCACTGCTAGGTATTTGAAACAGAAAGGATCACATACTTTGCAACCGCTTTCAGGCCATCTCTTCTGGATTCAGCAAAACTCACACCTCCAGAAATCGAAGTGGCTTTTTTCAAAGCGTCTAAAACCTTGAAGAATAAAAGAAAATCCAAACACTAAACCAGTACTTGATTATTTTTCTCATACAACATTAGGCAGAATAATGGAGATGAAGTAGTTACAATAAAGTGGTAGATAATAATGAAAGTATGTAGCATGAACAGAAGAAAAGTGGTAGATGGTAATGAAAGTATGCAGTAGCTTTGCACATTGCAAAGCAGACTTTTCATGTGGTTGATTAGAGATGTGCATTACATTCAGTCAGATATCAAGGCTGGTTTTCATTTACAAGGGTGACAAGACAAGCCTAAACCTGTCCTGTTGCAGTTCTGTGTCTCCATGAAGTTTGGCTTCTGTGAAGCTCCACAGCACATTGCAAAAGACGGATTAGCAGCACTTGCACTTATACCCTATCACACAACTCATTCACAGAAAGAGCAAGGGAGGATTAGAACGCATCCCAAAATCCTGATCAAGTAACTGGAAAGATTATTATGTAAACTCAGGCTCTTTGTTTTGGGAGGGGTTAGGGAGACTATTTGATTTAGGGGAATAAAAACCAAAACCATCAATCTTTTGCATGGTCAGATTACTTCCTATTCATCTTAGTTCTTTGCAATGACCCTTCACTGCAGGAAAAATAACTTATTTGACTAATCTCTTTCTAGATCCCCAATAGACCCTGTCGAGTTTCAATAAGATTGTGGTGATATTTCTGAGGCTCTTATGCATGGTTCACCTGAGGCCCTCTTGACTGATGGGAACAGGTGCCAAGACAGTAGCAGGGGATCAAATTGCACTTTGGCAGCCTCTCTGTAATCAAATCCCATAGAGATTCCCAGAAAAAAGTTGCCTAGAGTGTGCCATTGAACAAGTAAATCTGATCAAATACTTCTCAAAGCATTTCTTGAGGGAGATCCAGTTTTTAAAGAAATTGTGATTTCTCAACAAATCTTTCCTAGATACAAAAGAGTAAACCGTTTGGTATCCAACATTCCCTTTTGGAGTGAGATTATCTACAGTGGCTTTGCAACTACAGAAGAGTCTATAATGTATTGTTATGATAATGTATTATTTGGACACCTCCCAATTGGATTACAGACTGAGATATAGCACTCAGATATTGTTGATTACATTTACAGGTGACTTTTGGCAGGATGAGGATGGAGATGCATGCAACCTAGGCAATCTTGAATTTGGGTTCTCAGCACCTGCTGGAAGAGCAGTTGGCAGCCATGGCAGGGAAGCCTTTGCACAAATCATCTTATCTGCTAATTGAGCCCACTCATGGTCTTTTGATGTCCTACACACACTCACTTACTCACTCACTCACTCTCCTTCTTTCTCTCTCTCTCTCTCCCTCTCTCTCTCTCACACACACACTCACACACACACCTCAACTATGAATCACATGGGACTATCTTGAAAACCAACTAGAAGGTGCAACTAAACGAGAATGAGCAGCATAAGTAACTATGGATGAGATTTCGTAATTGCCCATGTCACATAGTTGTTTCACAAATAACCCTGGCTTCCCATAAGCTTTTGGAACAATTCAAAGCTCTGTTTATCCTCTCTAAAGCCCTTCATGGCACAGGACTAGTTACTTGCAAGACCACCTGTCTCTAACTGTCTCTGCTCAATCCATGAGATCCAGCAGATTATTCACACTTTGATCTCTTCCACAAAACAATGCCTTCCAGTAGCTTTTGTGTTTCTTCAAATTGTAAGTTTCCCAAATTAGGCAGACATCCAACAAATGATTAAGTGACTTCCCGATATCCAGAAATAAATGTGAGGTAATGTTGAGATTTCACCATTAGTCTTAATTGACAATGGAGACAAATGAAAAATAGCAGAGATCTAGTTATAGAAATCAAACATTGGCAATATAATCTATTTTATGTTTAACAACACAATCACGAATCATTAGAAGACTTTTTAAAAAATACTTGAAAACTGTTATAAGACATTTTACCCTGCACCTTAGCTCTCACCTCCTGGAGTCTGCCTTTTAGAAGAAACTTCGGAAGGGCACCCAAGGCTAGTGAAAAACCACAACGAATCATTTCTTCATGGCTTTGAAGGCCTGAAATGTATTGCACCAGCAAATCTGGAAAACATAACACTCACAGTCTGAGTAATTAAAACTCCAGAAACAATGCTTTACAGCACTAAAATAACTACTGATTATTCTTGAGGAACGGTGGAGATTAAACAAACAATTGAAAATTGTTTATGTAATATTCAGTATATAATGCATTCCTAATATTTCTTATATCCAAAAACCTTCAAAAGTTTTATTATGACAGTGTTTTGACAGCAAAGCATGAGAGTAAGCTCCACAAGATGGCATGAGTCAATTTTCCTTCAGTGACATCATTCTATAACTTCAAGCCATTCAGCATATCTCCACTGCAAGATATGTTGTAAGGCATTACTAATGGATTCTCTGAAAACAAGGAAAGCATTTTTAAAAAAAAACAGTCAGGAAAGAAATTCAAATTTTTTAAATATATGTATTTCCCCTTTGGGGAAAATATTATTTTTTCCTGCTGGCCTTCCAGAGACCGATTAAAAAGCTGGCTCTTTACAAGCCAGGGAGTAACAGGCAGTCTACCCCCTTATAAGTAGCTTTAGTTTGGTATATGTTTGTGCTGTTACAATCATCGGTGTGCTCTATATATTTTTGGTGTTTCTGTTTCTGCTTGTTCTAGCAGTTATTTCTTTGATGTTTTAACCCCATTGTGTAAGACACCTAAAATTACACTATCATTGAGATGCCATACAAATCGATAAATAAAGAAAAAAAGAGCAGCACAGTGAAACAGCACAGCATTCACAAAACATTAGTCTATGAAACAAGGAAAAGTTCTAATTTAACGAAAACACAAACAAGTTAATTGAAAATTAAACAAAATAATATGCTAGAGAAAACATGGGTAATTGGCCATACAAAAGTTTGTTCTATATGAAATTTAGTTCAGGCTAATGTTTGGCTTGTGCTGCGCTTTTTTTTTTAGTTAGCAAGATACCAGAAGTTATCCTTAAATAAAAAATAGAAATGAATCGGGTGAATCATTACCTTGCTCAGCTAGATTTGCTCCTCCCTCTTCATTGCAGTAATATTCATTACATAAAGCAGCTAATGCAGACACTGCTGACTCCTAAAACAAAAGCAAAACCACAAAGATATAGAATTACTTCTCTTTCAAATGCACTCTGAAAGAATTCCACTGTAGAGACACCTGATAGGTCATCTGCAAAAGTCCTACAGTAACATATTTAATGTCTATTCATGCAATTATTATGACTATGTCAGATAACCCCATTCATGTGAGATTTCACACAGTTGAGTAATATCCTACTATGTTCAATTGTTCCACTTTAGGAGCTAGAAGCAAGTCAGGCTGGTCAAACAATGCTATATTACAAATTACCCTGAACTAAAACCTCCATTCAGTAATAGGATGGGAAGATATTGCAAGTAGATTAGTATTGTTGTAATCATGGCTCTGAAGAGGTAATACTAAATTGAAGTACATTTCAGTACGCTCTAATTATAGCTTAAATAAAACATTGTTTTTTTGTTATTTAATCAGTACTTTGGTTCAGTACTGCTGTACATTTGGATCAGTGACTGTAAAAAAGTATTGGCTATTATATCAACTATTTATCTGATTTATCTCAAGTTGATATACTATATACAGGCAATCCTTGACTTGCGACCATAATGAAACCTGCCCATCAGTTATAAATTATGATGGTTGTAAAGTGGCTCATCCATGTGACTGACCTGATTTTACAACATATGTTTGCAGTGGTCATTAAGCAAATTGCTGTGATTGTTAAATGAATCTAGAGTCATGAATTGAATACCATGATCATTAAACACCCTCACTGTTCCCTATGGGGCATTTTTGCCAAAAAAAAAAAACAGAGTTAAAGGCCAGTTGTTGGCAAAAAGTGGCATAAATTGCAGTCACATGACTGTGGGACATTGTAAATGTAGGCGAGCTGCCGAGCAGCAGAAAAATGATAACATGAACATGGGGGTGGGAGTGGGTGGGGGGGATGTACTCTCTGCTTCGTTTTAGAAAGCCTAGAAATTTAAACTGTAATATAGCAACAACAACAAAAACATGGTATTTTGACATTTTAAGATCAATACAGATAAAATTGCTGTACTTTTACTTGCTGTCTTGAATTGCTTGAAATAAGATGAAGGCTTTGTAAACTATCATTTATCAGCCACTGCCAGTCATCTGAAGATAAAGAGAGAAAAAAATACTTGGTAGCATATTGGTTGCCTTGCTTTTTAGCACATCTACATCTTTTTACAAATCCTTACAGGTTCTAATTCCAACTGAAATTTGTTTCAATTTCTTTTTGCCGCTAACTTTTTAGAAGATGTTCCATAAATAAAATCCCCACATAAAAACCCACCAGAATAGCAGACATACGGGATATAAAAAAGCAACTGCTACTCCACGTTTTCCTGGAATTGCCATTGTTTTATAACATCTCTAATGGGCATCAATAGCCTCAATTTCCATCTACTGACATCCTGACACTACTGTGAGGAATGAAGCTGAATATAGCAAACATGGCCATGACATCAAGATGACAGGAGGAAAAAAGAAAAGATAACAAGCATATTGAACCACTCTGAATTACATCTTGTGACAGTAGAAAATAAAGGAATTTACATGATTATATTCTTGCTAAGTAAATAATACTATTTGCTAAAGTTATAATTATCAATAAACAGACATGGTAGTTCTACAACATGACAAAAATCACCTACCAATTATGGGATCTTTTCTAAAAGGCAGTTTTGAAAGTGACAACTTTTCAATCAAAGTGCAGACTAGAAAACAAGAAGGGGAAAGAAAGCAATCAGAGCTCCATGCACTGAATTAAATGGCATTCATAAGCCTTTTTACATGGGGTCATGGTTCATGAAGTCACACCATTATTACTACACAGTAAATAGCACTGTATGGCAAATCTATCAGCAGAGGGAGATATGACAGGAAAAAAAGGACTGCTTCGGAGGATGGGCAGTAGGAAATTGTATTCCTCATTGAAATGTTGATCCACCACCTTCAACACCAGGTTCTGAGCGCTGGATCACTGCTGAAGGACTTTATCTCAGGGGCTTCTAGTGAGACAAATGTTGAATGCCAGGCCCATTTGTAATACAAATGTCTTTTTGTAATTTTATTTTGGAGGAGAACATGGACCTGGAATGTATCACCAGTATCTACTATTATCTTGACCTGATAATTGTACCTTCCAACACTAAAGTAGGAGAGGAGGGGTACATTGAGATCCCATGAGATTCTGATGGTGCCCATAGTTGTTCTGTGATAATTTGATGATGGCCCATCCTGATATTTTGCAGATGCAAATTTGAACTTGAGTTGGTGATGGATTCCTTCAAATTTTGCATTATGAGAATATCTGGGAATTCACAGATGTTATAGAACAGGGGTGTCAAACTCATGGATCATGGGCCAGATACATCATGCACTAGCCATGCCTACCCCCTTTTTAGTGAAGGGGGGAAAGTCACAATACATCACGTGATGGCAATGTGACATTGTTATAGAAGATATCAAGATAACAGAACCATAGGCTTGTTGCAGTCATCATAGTCCTATATCACATAGGCTACACACATTAAATCTGGTTAGATTGTGATTAGAGGGTTGATCTGATCAGACTTAAAGTACAAGGCCCCTACTGAGCAGTAGAACAGATCTATGGTCTTCCAGACATCTTATGAATCCATAAAAATGTTCTTAGTAGCATATCCTCATTCTGGAATTGTTTGGCTTTTGAAATCAGAACACCATCTCTCCTTTTCTCATTTAGCACTTTTTTCATAGAACATTTGGACTGGAGAATTCTCAGTAAGCAATACTAAAACAGATCTTATGTTGTAAATTTTATTTTGTTTTGTTTTTATAATTGTAGAATGTCTTAAGAGTCCTGTGTTTAAGTAGTATATAAATTTCTATGGTTAAAAAAATAATTCTTAGCAACACAAAGAACATTATAAAAATATTATATTACAAGGGTAGACTTTTGAGGAAATAAATAATTAATTTGATGACCTCAAATATGCTGAGTAAATCACCCCAAAATGGCAAATTTGACTATTAGAATTGTGGGCCAGCAGATCTGCAAGACATTAGCTGGGGAAGACTATATTCTATTCATACCAAGAATTATTCATTACATGTTAATATATAGATGTGGCAAGTAGAAATCCCAACAAAAGCTCATATTTCCTAATACCCAAGTATTTCTTTACTTGACAGCAGGGAAAAGTTCCTACATCCATAGAGTTCCCTTTTCACTGGAATCCCATCATACACACATGAATTAGCCCCTTAAAACGGTGTTTGGGGGAAGTAATTGATTTTGACATCAAATTGGCAAGAAAATTGGTTATTGCAATGGCATTGTTTTCTGCTATGGATTAAAAACAGGAATATAAAAAAAGAAATCTGGGATTTGATCATGTTTTATTCTATGTTTTCTGAATCATGAATGAAGAAAAATATATTTTGGTATCATAATTTTAGATTAGGGAGAATGGCTGACTTCTACTTTAAGAGAAAGCTATTGAAATCAAAGAAAGGTTGGCAAAATATTCAGTGAATCAGAAGACTAGCCAAGTTTATATTATATAATCTTAAAATGTAATATTTCTTTCAAATTATATTTGTAAATAGAATGTTCTATGTCAAGTAACATACCAGCTGGTCTCATTAGTTCTCCACCTAAACCTCTGGAAAAGAAAGAAGGAGAAAAACCAATTTAAGAAACAGCATCACTGCCAGCATTTTGCACTGACATGACGGAAAAAGGAAAAGAAAATTGATACATAAATATAAACTTGCCTGTTTTGTCAATATTCAATACATCAAAGTTTAATAAGAAGGATATGCATAGACCTTGAGTACTCCCAAATTCTTCTTCAGTAATTTACTCCTTTCCTCGCATGAGTAGTAAAAGAAGTCAGAATTTGAATTTTCACTGTTGCTTTCTATTAACTGCAGTCTGTGGTTAAGAGCTTATAAATATGTCAGGTGTAGGAGTTAGTTTTCAAACCCAGATCTTGATTCACAACTAAGTTTATATGTGAATTGCAGAAAGAGGAGAAGCTAACCATGCTGCATGCAATGGGAATAGTTCTGAAAACCATAATTTATTAAGCTAAAATTTGCATTCATAAAAAGTTATGTGATGTGAAAATGCGGCTTTAGAGTTATCCAACAGCCAAATCCAATTCTATCCTCATTTCATTACATGTTTATAAAAAGTCTTTTTAAAGTCAGCTTTCTGGCAACACTTTTGGACTATTCTATGGAAAGCATTAGATGAAATCTGTGGCACTAAGTTGATCCCATAACCCTCCTATTGCATTATTTTTGAAAAGTATCTTTTACTTCCTTAACAAATTCAATTTTCAATTTTAAAACTTTTATTTCATTATCTTATTCATATGTGAACTACCCAATTTTTTAAGTACAGTACTGTATTCCAACAACTACAAACCATGCCATATACTAAAAGGGCCTTATTGCATTTGTATCTTCCTTTTCCTTTTACTAATATACATTCAATTTAAAAACATAGTATGATGTTTGAGTTTCATGCTTTTTCTCATCAGCACTGATCCATTTAAACTGGGCAGTGAATCACATCACATTTGAAAATACCTGTGACAGGGATGAAAAGGAGGATGCCATGCTAAGGCTATGACACACATTTTATTCCTGAATTGCTCATCTGTGTGTTCAGGTGGAGATAGAAAATTGTAAAACTGTCCAGAGTCACTTCGTAGAGTGAGATGGGCAGCATATAAATATAATAAACTAAAGAAAAAACAAACAAACAAAAATCACTGGATCAATGCTGGCACAAAGCGGGCCTTACCATGTCTCTGACAAATTACTGGAGTAGCCCAAGAAATTGGAGATCAAGTACTTGATGTAAAACTCACATCATTTCAAGATTTCTATTTCTGTAGTAATTGATAAAAATGTTCTAGCCAGGAATTTGTGTTACGTGCTTTAAATTTCTGTGTTATGCTAAAATTTAAATGTTCCTTTTTTCCTTTATAAATATAAGAATTATGTGCATCTTTCACCCCATGTTAGGATTATTTATGGAGCTATACAAACGTATTTCTGTAAACGCTTCCAGTGATAATAATTTGATAATCTCTCCAGTGCAAAGTTTTCTGCCAGAAACCTCATTATTTGTACCAGACCAGCTTCCACCCCCTTGAGCTTCACCAGAACAAGAAACAAACTCTGCTAGATTATTGGAACTACTGATATTATACTACAGTACAGTATCTCACAGGCCTAAACCTCTAGTTATGTGTCTTTATGCCACACAGCTAGGAGGATACAGTAATTTAGTTCTATTTTTTTAACATTTTGACTCTTTGAATTAACAAAAAGATCAGCATAAGATGTGAGAGACCTACACCTTCAACCCTATGATTAGGGTTGAAAGATGACAAGGAAAGATGACAAGTGAGGTCCCCTATGGAAGTTAGTTGGTGGCAGCAGGAATTACCAAGCAGAGGGTGGAATTCTAGTGTGAAGTCACAGAGGCTTCTGGAACAGGAACTGGGAGACCTTCCACAGGTTTTCATACTACACGTGTAACTGGACACTTAAAAGCTTTTCTTGAAAAAAACAATTATCATTTACTAATCCATTTCCTTCCTTCCTTCCTTCCTTCCTTCCTTCCTTCCTTCCTTCCTTCCTTCCTTCTTTCCTTCCATGCATTCCATCCATCCAATCCATCCATAAAGAAATGTATATGTTTTTGTAGTACATATCTATGACATAATGTAAGCTAGATAATCATAGTGGTTTAATAACAGCTAGTAAGAACTTCAATAAGGATTTTAACCTGAATCTTTCTTTTTGTATATCTTCCATTTTTGATCTCTGGTTCTGAAATCCCATTGCTTAAGGTCCTTTCCCATACTAATGGTAGTATATAAAACCAAAGTAAAGCTACTAAAAAGATGCATGAGACTGAGAAAATGCCAGCATCATTATAATTGTATTGTTTTTTCTCTTCTTAAATTCTAAATTATATAATGGAATTTGTATCAGTAATTTCACTAGTAACAAAACTAAATCAAGCAAAGTACACTTGCTGAAATACTGTAGCATTTATGCATTTTGAAATTCTGGAATTCACTGCCTCAAGTTGTAGATTTTTAAACTGCTTTAAAAGAGATTAAACAAATTTATAGAGAATAAGGTATCAATAACTATTAGTCATGGTGATTAAACGTTATCTCCAGAATCAGAGATAGCACGATTCTCAATTCCAGTTACAAGAGAACAATCCAGTTACAAGGGAAAAGGCTGTTGGTAACTGGCTTTACATACACACTTGCAGGATTTGCATAAATATCTGGTTGGCCAATATAAGAAACATAATCCTAGCATAGACAGATTTTTAATCTGATCCAGAGGGCTTCTTTTGCATTTTTAAATTCAATGACAGTAAACATTAAGGGAAAATAGAGCACAGAAAGATTATGCTAAGGTTGTATTTTTTGTAATAGATGAAAAACGAAACAGACTAGTATTGCACTAATGGAAAAAAGAAAGAAAAAGTTACTCTTTAAAATCTTTATATCTCATGACCTTATAACTGGGGAATGCACTAACTGCCTTCATTCAGTTTGGTAGCCTATTCTGGACTCTGCAAATGGTGTAACCAAATTTGGAGGTTGCCAGCAGATCTGAAATGTAATTTGTAAAACTACCTCTGTTCCCTCATGGGGAAAAAAACAAATATCCAACTTTGTTCTTCAGCAACATGGGATAAATATTGCAAGTAAATAGAAAACTATAAGTGCAACGTGTCAGATTCAATAAACATCTGTGTACTGGATCTTTATATTTTGTATCTGATTTTAAAAGGAAAAGCAGTACTGTACTACAACGTAATTGTTTTGAAACTGAATGTAATTGCGTTTGCAGTGGGAATGCCCACCCACCCCCATTTTCATATGGAAAGATTTTAGATGGAAATCTCTCTTTACACAAATGGAATATATTTAATAGAAATTATCAAATAATAAAACAGTCAGTAGCTAATTAATTCAACCTTAAACATAATTATTACACAACAGTTCGTGTGAATATTAAGGCTGTACAGCACATAGTAAAATAAAAATATCTCTGTAACAAGGCTATACAAAACATTCTGAATTCATGCCACTTTGAAGTCATTTACTTAAAGCCTCAAGCCATAGCTCATTTCAGAGTTGAAACACCTCATTTCAAGGGCAAACCTTTCAAATAAACGCAATCTGATTCATCATTTGAGAAGCACTGTGAACTCAAGCTAGGAATATTTTAAATCTGAATAATTTCAATTTCAAGGTGTTCTTGTATGGACCTTAATCTTCAGCCTCCAGGCTTTTATGATTTTAGTGACTAAACTGTGATGTTCTCACGTTAATTAAAGGGCAAAATTCCCAGTTACTAAATGCAATATTCCTCTTCACTTCTTTTCCTATTTCAAAGCTACTATACTTGGCAGCATATTAGAACTCAGGATAAACTATATGGGACTAGAACTCTGTGGACTTCCCAATTTAGAAACCATACAACTCCTGACTTTTTTACCTTGTGGAAACTGAATATAGCCTGATATACGTCATTCTGCATTGGCAGCAGGATTTTACTGAACTCAATACATACATTTACATTAACTCAACTAGTCAACCAAGATCACTGTTACTGGATTTTATTAAATATTACTTCAGTTTATCTCACAAATCATGTAATGGTCTTGTGCTCTACACTTTCCAAGGATAATGCTTTTTCTTTATGATATATAGCTTTTGCCAGAGTCACTTATTAACATAGCAAACAGAAATCAACCACAGGCTAATGTAATTATTTGTTCCTCTGAGAAAGGATTTCTTATTTCTGAAACAGAAATTATCATTTCAGAAATCAGTTAATGCAGCCACAAAAATTTGATTGCTAATATCTTCTGACATATGGTTAGTGTTATTTTGTTAAAATTCCAAGAAAATGCTTTTCAGATGGGAATTTTCATGGCACTGTACCTTTGTTATATTCCATTAAACTGGTTTAACTTGTTTAGCAGTGCTATTCTATTAAATGCAAAGGAGCTTCTTTGTTTAAATAATCTGTATAAATATGGAACAACTAATAAGTCTCATGTTACATATAATTCATAGTTAAAGTAGTTATTGCTCTCAGAAAAAGAAGAAACATTTATACTTCTCCAAGTCTGTAATACTATACAAGATGGCAAATCTACAAGGACGTGTGTGTCTGTCTGTCTGTCTGTCTTTCTGTCTGTCTGTCTATCTATCTATCTATCTATCTATCATCTATCTATCTATCTATCTATCTATCTATATGGATCTTTGGTTATTTGGGTTTTCTCCCGCGTAAGATTGGAAGTACCTAGGCAACATGTCCCGCGAGAACCTCAGAAAACAAATATATATATAGATATAGATATAGATATATAGATATAGATATATAGATATAGATATATAGATATAGATATAGATATAGATATGGTATTCAGCTTTGTTCGGGCATTTTTCTACGTCATTATAGTTGAGCTTTTAAAGTTATAGCAACGTTTCGGCAGAATCTCATCTGCCATCATCAGGCTTCTGTATTGTGTTCATCTGTGAGTCAGACTTTCACAGCCGTTTCAGTTTTAAATTTGAGGCTAGCCTAATGCTGTGCCAGAATGGTTTTTTCTTCATCCTGATTGGTTGGGAGTCTTGGTCTGTGTTTATTGGTCTTGGAGTTTGCTGTGTTCTGCTTGACTGGTGTTTCTAATATCTTCTGTTTTGTGGCTTTTTTTGTCTTGATTGGCTGGCAACATTGTGTTCCTATATTGGAGGCTTTTAGTGCAGCTTGGCTCTGAGTAAATGGACGACTATCATTTATTAGGAAGCTAGGTTTCATCTGGGTGCCTGGTTGGGGTGTGTTTGAGCTGGAGGTATCAGGGGGGATCTGTTTGTGCCTAGGTGTTTGCCTGGCTTGTGGTGTGGAGATATTTTTGTTTGAGAGTGCAGGCTTCCAAATTTGACAGTCTGGTGGAATCATCTCTTCTATTCATGCTTTCAGGTCTTTTTTCAATCTCTATGGCTTCTCTGATAATTCTGTGGCTGGGGTTTTCTATAGTGGCTAAGGTTTTGGTGCCATTGAAGTCGATGCTATGACCTGTGGCTTTCATGTGTTGGACTAATGAGGAAATGTGTTCCAGCTTTTTTACTGCATTTTTGTGTTCATCTAGGCGGGCACTTATTCTTCTATTGGTCCGTCCAATGTATGTGGCAGGGCATGATGCACAGGGGTCTTCATATATGCCTTGGTTTTCCAGGTCAATTTTATATTTGGGGTTTCTTAGTATGGCTGTTATTTTTCTGTCTGTTTTGAAGGCACTCTTGATGTGATGCCTGTGTAGTATCTTACTGATTTTGTCTGTGGTACCTCTTATGTAGGGCAGGACAACTGTTCCATAGGTCTGTTCATCTTCTAGGTCTCCATTATGTCTCAATGTGTTTTTGTGGATCAAGTCAGTGATTTTGCTTTTGTGGAAGCCGTTAGCTGTCAGTACTTTAGTCAGGGTGCATAGTTCAGTCTTTATGTGTGTCTTATCTGCCAGGCGTTTGGTTCTGGCGATTAGTGTTTTGGCCACAGAGTTTATCTGTGCTGGGTGGTGGTGGGATTGGGCATTGAGGTAGAGGTTGGTGTGTGTTTTCTTCTGGCATGTGGTGTGTCCTAGTGTGCCATCTGTTTTTTTTTTTTTTTTTGGTAGATTAGTACATCTAGGAATGGTAGTTGTTTGTTTGTTTCCGTTTCCATGGTGAACTTGATTTTGGGGTATGTGCTGTTTAGGTGTGTTAGGAAATTGTTTAGGTTTTCTTTTCCATGGGGCCAAATCACAAATATGTTATCGATGTATCTTAACCATAGTTTGGGTTTGTGGGTGGCATTAGCTAGGGCTCTGGATTCAAATTCTTCCATGAACAGGTTTGCAATGACGGGTGACAGTGGTGATCCCACAGGGGCTCCTTCAATTTGCTTGTATCTTTGTCCTTTGTATATGAAATATGTGTTGGTTACACAGTGTTCTGCTAGTTCCATGAAGTGTTTAGCTGGTTGGTATTTATTTTTGATGATTTCAAGAGTTTCTTTTATCGGGACTTGAGTGAATAGTGAAACCACGTCGAAACTTACAAGCAGATATCTATCTATACATACATACATACATACATACATACATACACATACATACATACATACATACATGCAGGTTTTGGCATGTTTGGGTCTTTTTCTGTGTAAGATTGAGAGTATCTTGGTGACGTTTTGACAAGGTCCCACTCACCATCTTCAAGCTGCTGTTTTTGGCTTCGTGCACGAACCTGAAAGCACCAGCCTGAAGATGGCGAGTGGGACCTTGTTGAAATGTCGCCAAGATACTCTCAATCTTACACAGGAAAAGACCCAAACACGCCAAAACCTGCACCCATGAAAATCTACGAAAACAAACAAACAAACAAACAAAATAAATATATATATATATATATATATATATATATATGTGTGTGTGTGTGTGTGTGTGTGTGTGTGTGTGTGTGTGTATACATATATATATATACACACACACACACACACATACATACTTTCTTTTCCATTGGAGAATAATAGCAACACATGTGACTTCGTCCAAGGCTAGCCCAATACTGTTGAAAAATTCTAACAGACTCTACTTGCTATTTTTGTAATTCTGCCAGACATTTCTTTTTTCCTGGATACATGCAGCATGTATTTGGAGGCAGTTGCACATAGTGAGTCCCTTTTAAAGAAGACATGTTCTGTATTTTGAACATCAATTAATGTGTTGCTGCTCAGAAAAGCACACTTCCATACAGAATAATTTCTTAGCAGTAGTAACAAGCTAGCAAATAAGACATAAGAAGCAGCAAGCTAATAGATCAGATGGAGAAAAGGGGGGGAAAAAACCAGCAAGCAGAATTCAGCGTGTATACTGTACACACAATCTATATTCTGTGCTGGATAATAGTAGTTGAAAGGAAGAACGTTCTCCTGCTTGAGCAAGTACTAGAAGGAAACTGTGCCAACATGTTGCAGACTGAGAACATCAGTTTAATTTCCCAACTATTTAAAACAACTTGGTAATTTCATGAATCAATGTTATGTGTTACAGTTAATGCTAATACCGTTGATTACATGTTGTTTTTTCTTCTCGTCTAGGATGACAAAATGTCTTGACCTGATAGTTGTCTACTTTTTAAACAGTTCACACTATACAGTCTATGCATATCCTTAAATACTTTTCCACATACTTCACAGAATAGATATGCAACATAGATGGACTTCTAAGATGAGCCTGCTCCATTCCTGATAAAAAAAACCTTCTCTATTGTGTTCATGCAAAGCCATCATAAAAGTAGGAATTTAAACACAAAAACCATGCATCCTTACACAAAATGGATTACACATTTCAGAAACATGCTTATTTATTCTTCAAAATTTCATTCTCAAAAATGCAAGTCTATTTGACACGAATTAGCTTACCTATACAACTGACGTTGACGAAGCTGTAAAAGAATGAATGGATTTTACATTAAGAATTTTTATTCCCCCCCCCCCCCAGTATTTTTCAAACTGTGGTTCATGTGTTGATTTGGAGAAGAGGGTAAAAAATGTATTCCTGAATGAATTTAATAATAACTCTTTCCTTCCACCTAAGAATCTTTTCCTCTTTCTCTAGGCCATGGCAAAAGAAAAGAGATAATAACTTTTCATAATATATACTAACCTCCAGATGAATCTGCTTAAGTCCTTCCAAAGTTTTTTCATCCAAATAAAATGAAATCAATCTACAAGGTTTAAAACCATTTTAAATCAATACAATATTATTTGACATTAAATAGTTTTAGCATTTTTTCTCTAAGTAACTATTTGATTCTTAATTAAATGTAAACATTGTGAAAATTCTATGGCTATTACTACAGGTAGTCCTCAACTTATCACCACAATTGAGCCCACAAACTTCTGTTGTTAAGTGAGACATTTGTTAAGTGAATTTTGTCCCATTTTACAACCTTTCTTGCCACAGTTGTTAAGTGGAGTAGTTGAGAAGTTAGTAACCCAGTTCCTAAGTGAATCTGGTTTCCCCATTGACTTTGCTTGTCAGAAAGTTGCAAAAGGGGAACACATGACCTGGGGAAACAGCAGCAAACTAGTGCTGTGAACTAGTTGCCAAGCATCTGAAGTTTGATCACTTGATCATGGGAATGCTGCAAAAGTTGTAACTGAAAAATGGCCATAAGTCACATGTTTCAATGCTGTTGTAACTTTGAGCGGTCACTAAGCAGACTGTTATAAGTCAAGGACTACTGTATTATCTACATCCTTTTTCACCATAAAACATTAGATTTTCTTCTCCAGTATTTTTAATTTTAATTGCTATGACAAAAGCCATTTTTGTAGGTTCTGTTAATTTATTCTAACATTATTGCTTGACAGATCCATGTTTGACACCTTTCTAACACTTGCTTTTAAGACAAGTGCTCACACTCAAATACAAATACACACACACGGGAGGTGGGCACTGCCCCCAAAGATTACATTGGTAGATTTTGAAAATCTGAACACAAAATCTTTGCACTAACAAGTGTGGATAAATAATTAGAAGCCAAGGATTTTTTGTTTGTTATATGTTTTGGGGAATCAGTCTTCATTCCCAGTGTCTGGAATATTGTAGTCCCTGAAGTTTTCTTGGCAAGTTTTTTGGAAGTGGTTTTCTTTTGCTTTCTTCCTAGAGCTAACAGGGAGTTAAATGGCCCATGGTTACCCAGCTGGCTCCAATTCCTAAAGTGGGACTTGAATTTGTAGTCTCCTTGAATGTAGCCTAGTGTCCTTAATCACTGTACAAAACTAGTTCTCTAGTAATTTTACACCTTATGTCATACAAATAACCCACCATATTTCTCAATGGAATATGGGGAGGAGATCTTCATCCAATACACAATGAAGAGTGGAAGATCAACAGATTAAACAAAATGAAGAATGATTACAAGCAAGTTGCTGCCCCTTTCAAAAATCTCTTTCTATTCTGAAATATGAATTTCTTCCACCTACCCTCATATTCATTTCAACGCAACAAGCTATCTACCTAGCCTTACCTAGGTAAAAAAGTAATAATGTGTTTTATACTAATCCATAATTCTAATTCTTTTAAGTTTTAAATAATACCAAAAAACTCAGGAAAAAAATATTTCACAAATGATTAAATGTTCTAGTTCTCTAGTAAAGTAGAAGAAGATGCGGATAACAGTTTGCAGCTTATAACAATAGCACTTAGAGTTATATACCACTTCATAGTGCTTTACAACCCTCTCTAAGCAGTTTACAGAGTCAGCATATTGCCCTCCAAAATCTGAGTCCTCATTTTACCCACCTCAGAAGGATGGAAGGCTGAGTAGCCTGGTGAGATTTGAACTGCCAAATGCAGGCAGCCAACAGTCAGCAGAAGTAGCCTGCACTACCTGCACTCTAACCACTGCACCACCATGTCTCATTATATCCATCAAGTTATTGGAATATCTAACCCTTGGTCCCTTTATAATGACTGATAGGAAAAAAATCTCCATAGCTTTTCACTATGAGAAGTCAGAAGTAAAGAAAAAGATTGAACTATGCTGGCATATACTCAAAGTCAAAGTACACTAAGCATATACTTCAAATTAATAATACTTTTTTTGTATCTGATGAATTAAAAACAGGATATGAGAAGTAAATAGTTCAAAATAATTTTAATAAACCAAGTGCACTCATAAGGTATTATACTGTACCTAATTTTTTTTTTGGCGGGGGGGTGATTATAAGATAATTTAAACATTGTTATATAGTGGTGATCCCTTTTCAGATCTACAAAGGTAAACTACAAAAAGCTGATGGATGATACCAACAGTAAAAGAAATTCCTGATAATGGGAAGTAATAAACAATAATCAAACAATCAGAATGAGTTATGGTTGAGTTGTAGCTTTAACATTTCTTTATATAGGAGCTAGGAAAATATGAATTACTATATGATACTTTGAAAATTGTACTTTATGCAACTATCATTTGTTAAGATTTTTATATGGTGAAATGGTGAAACAACTTAAGGATAAAAGGACATCTAAATAAACAGTAATGTTCTTATTACCTCTTCTTTTCTTCTGCTAGAAGACTCAAAGCACAGGTGATCTCAGCACATGCTAGAATTGCTCCATGACGAGTATGGAGATCTATACCAACTGCTAAAGGCAACAGCTTTGGTAAAACTGTAAGACACATAATATGAAAAGTGGTAAGTTAAATTATTACACAACAATCTCTTCTATTCAGAGATTTTCTATATATATTTTCAAAAGAGCAAAGAAGCCTCAGAGACTATGAACAAAAGAATGTAAGTTCGGGCTTCCGGTTTGAAGTCTCTTCGGCGATAGACAGAAATCCGCAATCGTGCGCAATTTCGGTCTGGGCTCGCCACTGGAGTGCCCTGAGCCAGCTGGTTTCAGGGCTAAGCCACCCCATAGAGGTGGTGAAGAGGGGGGACACCGCCAGCATGGTTGAGGAGAGCCGCATCACTCCTCCTTAGCTGGCCATTACTCCCTTTCCCAAAGGCGGTTGCAGAGGTGGTCAGAAATGGCCACCACAAAGAAGAACTCAACCGGAAAAGAATGTGCAGGAAGAAGATAAGAAGTGAAAGTTTTGGCTGACCGGGTTAAATTGTAAAAGCAACAACTAAGGTACCCTGGAATTTAAACTTACAAAAAAATAACATTGCTCCCAAAGAAGAGTCGGAAGCAGCAAAGGAAAGTGAAAAGGGAAAGGTTTGGTTTTTTTTTTTCTTCTCTCTCCTTCCCTATACTGACAACTAAGAGACTTAAATAAGAAATCGGAAAAATCCGCTTTGACATCAATAGGCAAGTAAGCTGAAAATAAAACAAAATGCCAAATAAAGATTTCTGGACACTATTTTTTTTTTTCATAAACAGGAAGGGAGAGAAAAAGAATAAGGGCAGGATCTGGAAGAGGGAGGAGACTGCCTGGAATTAAAAAGAATCTACAGTAAAACTTCAACAAGACTTCTAAAAGATACATTTTAACTGAAACTTTGTAACTAAACAGTAACCCCAAGAAGAGAAAGTGAAAAAAAAGAGCAAAAAGAAACAGCTTGCGTGTATTTGGATTATTTGGTAATCTTTGGATTCTTGGTTATTACATTTGAATGACTAAAATTAATCAGGTGGTTGTTTAAAAATTCTTACAATGGCACCACTTCTGGATGAATTGAAAATGGAACATAAAAAGTACAAAGAAGATGCACAAGAACGGAAGGGTTCTTTTGGCTTCGTTTTTCAATTCTTAGAAATGGAGATTTGGAACTATGAGAAATAACAAGAAACGTCTGCAAAACAAGAAGACTGGGATAAAGAAGAAACCATCTTTAATGAACAAGTAATTTTAGGTGGGGAAGAAAAAGGAAAGGGGGGAAAGAGAATGGAGAATTTAAGATTTAAAAAAACAACCAAAGAAAAGAAAAATAATTCAAAAAATAAGTATAATACTGGAAAGCAACAGAAAAGGGGAATACAGAAGAGAGAAATAGAGGTAGAGAGACAGGGGGGTTAAAAGGGGAGAGAGAACAAGAGAGGGAAGAAGGAAAGGAAAAGAAGTTACAAAGGACCGGAGCAAGATATAGAGAAACAGGACCTATTTAGAGATAATGGGTGAAAATCTAACTGAAAAAGGGATTCTGTAAAGGTACATAAGATTGTATTGTTATATTAGTAATAGAAATAACTTTAGAAAATTGGAAACAATGTATGATTAAAATGAGGGATAAAATAGTTAGTGTAATTTAGTGAAATGTTTGTTAATAAAATAAGTGAAGTAAAATAAATGAGAAAATTGAATTTGGAAGGAACCGGGAACATTTTAATTAGTTAATGTTTTATAAAATATAAGTGAAGAGGGGGGGATTAATTATGGAAAGCTTATAATTGTTCCCATAGAAGTATGATATTTAATTGAAAAGTAATGTTAAAGATGTTAAGACTTTAATGAATATTAATATTAATGATAAAATTGAATTGGAATGGAATGTGTTACATACATTTGGAATGGAATGGAATACATACACGGAATGGAATTACATACATTTATAATTTTTCTTTTTTTAAGAATATAGTGTGTATTTTAAGAATGTACCAAGCAGAATCCGAATGGAAGTTATGTATTATATTGAATGTTATAACTTTAGGGTATATAAGCCTAAATAAGAGTTAAATGGATAAACTTAAAAGATATAAAGGTGTCATACTCCAACCAGTAACTACAGGAGAAATTTTGTTTAATGAGAAAAGATAATAGATAATTGAAACAGGACAGAGAAAAAATATAAATACAATTATTTGAATTGAGATGAAACAATTAAAATAAAATTGAGAAAATTAAAAGAGGGGAGAAGCTATGCAGAAAATGTAAAATAGTAATAAGATATGGAATAGAACATAAAAATGAGCATGAACCTGAATTTGTGTCTGTACGAAGAAATGTAACCCGGGATTACGCTACTTTCAAAAAAGATGTTTTATTTGTATTTTTTTTTCTCTTTGTGAAAACTCAAATAAAATTTACAAAAAAAAAAAGAAGTTCCAAAGATGTTTTCTTCAAAAGCAACTGGACTTTGTTTTTCGTTGAAGACGTTTCGATTCTCATCCGAGAATCTTCTTCAGTCCACTATTCAGTCAGAACTGAAGAATATTCTTGGATGAGAAGCGATATGTCTTCAGTAAAAACAAAGTGCAGTTGCCTTTCAAAAAAAGCATCTTTGGGACAACCATGATCAGAATTACTGAAGAATCTCTACAGAGATAAGAATGTAAGATAAATCTTCTGGATTAGGAAAGGGTCTATTTTAGTATTTTATGTATTTAGGAAAGTTGCAACAATGGACAAGATGTCAAGAGCTATCTCCCACTGATACAGCAACATCAAGACTACTATCATTGCCTGAATTTGTCAGACTGCTTTTAAACTAAGTTAGTAACTATCATCATAACTGGTGGCATCATATTCCACAATATTTCTTGTTACTGCATTAAGCTTTAATGGATGACTCCAAATTCCAACAGGATAAATGGAAAGGGGTAATTCAAACTTCCCTATCCATCTTTATTTTAAGCAAACAAAAAAAAAAAACCCGAATACCATAGCTTCATTTCTTATACTCATTTTAGTTATTATTTTCTGCATAATTTCTTATGTTTTAAGCTGAATGACTAATACTGTTCACACTGTTCCAGCTGTAATCCCACCCCAAATTTATAAAAGGGTGCTACAATATTAGCAGTTTTTTAAAATAATCTTTCTAATAATTCCTAGCCTGGGACTATTTCCTTTTACAGCAGCCTCCAATGTGGGCTGATATTTTTAATAAATCAGCTAATTCCTAACTGTAAGATTAGGGCAAAAGTAACATGCACCTAGGTCCACTTTGCACTTGCTACATGAAGAATTGTACATTTCTGTGCGAAGTACAAAACACTGTTAAAATAATAGTAATCACATTCACTGTTGCTGGCTTCTATTCATAATTATTAATTAATTTAAAATACATAGGAAGGTGTACAGAAAATAATAAGCATAATAAAAACAACAGAAAGTCTGTCACATGTTAAGCAAAAGGAGGGTTGGAACAATTCTCAGCATTTACACAGTATAACAATCTCTCTAATATTAGTTGGAATAACACATGCAAATTTTATGTTTAAAACTATGGCTGCATACATTTATAAATTTAACAATAATAAGATTTTGAGAATTGGAATTACTCTATGAACCAGACAGGTTGCAATCTCATATTCACCTAACTGGATCAAGATCTGTTGAATGCAATGCAATTTATTTATATACATATAAATATACGGCTAAGTAAATATTTTGATCAAGGTACTTATATAGTTTGTAAGTGTGCAATGTAATATTAAGTGTTGGCTTCTTATTATACTCATTCTCGGCACTTTTGAATGAGAGAATGTTTGTACTCACCTTCCTTGGTAATATATTCAGGAGCCAAAGGAGTGAGATTATGCAGAGCTTCAGCTGAAAGCTCCCGAATAACACTAAAAATTTAGGAAGAAAGAGGAGAACCAATATATATGTGATTTATTTTGCATATTTCTATGCCACTCACTCTTGTACAATTACTTAAAAATACAAATGTGAAAGCACACAGTATTAGTTAGGAAAAAAACTCATCAAATACAGCTACTGTTGGGCTTCCAAAATTTCTTATCAATGAAGCTGAAGCTACTAAAACAGAGCTCCACTATTTTTTTCGTAGAAGCTATGGTCTGTAACATTGCTCCTTGCTTTCTTTTCTGGAATAGTCACTTCCAGAAACCAAAAAAGCATCAGAATGTCCAGTTCACTGCGTTCCAGGAAAAAAGCAAAATGAATCAGAAGTTCATTTTTGGAGTAGTGAGCACATTTGAGATGTTGACTCTATATGTACTTTCATTATACTGTTGCCATTCATTTATCAGAGAGTAAGCTAGTGTTCACTTTGTACCGTCCTTTCTATTTCTTCCTGCTCTAGTTATCTGACTGCCTTTGTTTAGTGATTAAGCACAAGGCTGGATATTAGAAGACTGTGAATTCTAGTCCTGCCTGAAGCCCAAAGCCAACTTGGGCCAGTGACTCTTTGTCGATCCTAGGAAGGAGACAATGGCAAACTATTTCCAAAAAGCTTTGCCAAGAAGACTGTAGAGATTAGTCAAGCTACCCCCCAGGAATCAATAAGAAGGTGAAGGAACAAAAATAAAAATGAAATAATAGTGAACCTATCAGCTAAGGACTCACCATTATTAATTCAATCTCAATCAAGGAAAATACATCATAATGTAATGAAATGACATCATAATGTTAAAAAATGAATGAACTAATGTTGGCAATTTATAGAAAAATGAATTTCTAGATCAAAGAAAAAAATTACATTACTAACACATTTTAAAAAAGTATTGTTTTTATTATCAAATTATTACAAATTAGCACCAGTAAATATACCTATCCCAGTGGTTGATCTTCATGTTAATCAGATGATCGATCATTGGCTGTGTATACTCAGGAAACCCAGCAACATATACACTGAGGAGATTGAAGAAATACATAAAAATCACTTTTATCAGATTATAACAATATAACAATAACAAGATTATAACAATAATTTTCAAAATAATAGAAAACAGAACATTTTGTAATCAAGTATTACAGATTACAAATTCATATTTTCTTAAAATCCAGAGTATGTATCTCAATCGCAATTTGATTAGCTAAATACTATGCAGTAGCAGGCTTAAAAATAAAGTTGGATAATTTTTCTGTTATTGACCAAATCCAGGAAGCAGCTTCAAGAACTTACAGGGTTTTAAATAGTAGGATGTTAAGGTATGCAACATTGTTTAGGAGGTATTAAATATTTAGGAGCAATTATTATGAGCATTCAAATTCAGCTTAAAATGCATAATTGTGAGGATATTAATTATTACAATATCTTTTCCTTATTATTATTCATTAGAATTACAGGAGTTAAAACAAACTTCTAAAATCCTTAAAACAGATGCTTTAGAAAATCAGAATGCAAAGGTCCCAAATTTCTCTATTCCCTTCAAAGGACTGAATTGAGAAGGACTGGGGGAGAACAGAGTAAAAAAAAAAAAGCCAAGACATTCTCCAATTAAAAAAAACCCTACCACTGAGATAGATCCTTTCATTTATGTGCATTATTTAAAAAGCAATTCTAAAATAATTTGTCATTCCGACAGAAAGTCAAGCCTGTAAGTCAATATTCCCTAAGAATCATGAGGGTTACCATCAAATCTTTGATCCTCATCTTTTGCAGAGAATAAAACGGTTGTATTTCAGGTCATAAAAGACCCATAATTATCATTATTTTTAACCAGCTGTTTAAGAAAAACTGGAAAGAACTGTCTCCACCCTACTGGCATTGTCTTGTTATTCTTGAGCCATGGAAAGAAGAGTTGAGAAACTGGCTGTGTGTAGGAAGAAGGTGTAGGAAAGAAGGGTGGAGTACCATGGAGACGTGTTAATACTTACAGATTAAAGGATCTGAAATATTGTAACTTAGGACCTATGTAGTAACAGAAATAAGAAAGCACACTTCAACTTTTTAATATATGAAGATACTTTCTCCCTAAAGTAGGAGTTCATAGTCTGCCCCACAAAGCCAGGAGGTCAGACTACATTTATGAAGAATGTGTCACCTAGTCAGAACAGAGATTTTTTTTTTCTGGAGGCCTCCTTTCTTGGCCATGGACCTTCCCATCAAACAATTGCTTTTAAATCTTTGACCAATACTTTTCACCTTCCCATTCGTTCACTCATATGAACTAGTGGCTACATGGATTTTGTTTCATGGGTTTGAGAATTCAAACTGATCATCAGGAAACATTTTGGTTTTGGGCTGATATAGACTGAATTGGTAAGAGTATGGCTAAATTGTTTCAGAGTATATTATAGTTTTGAATGTCTTCCCTAAGTCAGAAAAATTACATGCAACACTGTAATTTTTTCCAAAAAGAATTACACTAACTGTGAAAACAGTTGAAACTAAGAGGTGTGTTCTATCGTAACCCAACAAAAAAATGAGAAAAGCTAGATAAGAACAGATACTCATAATGAATCTTTCAGGCAGACCTGAGCTCTGTCAGAATACCTTAAGTATTACCTTAAGTAATACCTTAAGTAAGTTCAGGACTACAGCTTGAAATCTCCAAGCACTGCATCCCCTTAGAAATGCAGACAGATATTCCAAGGGTTTCCACATGACGTCTGAACATGGAGGTACATGTGCACAAATAACACTTCTATTATTAATACTGCCAAAACAAAGTATTGCTTTGAACAGTGATTTTTAAAGGACATTTTTGGTTAACAAACTTCTATGTGAACCAGAGGGCTGGACAAGAAACAATAGTTGGAAACTAATCAAAGAGAGAAACAATCTGGAATTAAGGAGAAACTTCCTAACAGTGAGGACAATTAACCAGTGGAACAGCTGGCCTCCAGACATTGTGGGCTTTCCATCACTGGAGGTTTTTAAGAAGAGACTTGATAGTCCCTTGTCTGAAATGGTATAAGTTCTCCTGCTTGAGAAGGGGGCTGGACTAGAAGCCCTCCAAGGTCCCTTCCAGTTCTACTCTATTCCATTCTATTCCATAGATAATTCATTACCTTATCATCTCACTACCATAAAATCCTGCCTCTTAGTCTTTATTCTAAATTCTGTGGGCTCTGAAATTTCTTGTAATTAGATTGTTCTAAAAAAATAAAATGCCAGCATGTCATAGTTCTTTCAGCAAAGAATCCTGTAGAACCATGCTGATCTTCTTCCAGTATTAATATAATTACAGATAGAAGTATGAAAATAAATTCTAAAGAACAATGTTTCTTCTTTGCTTTAAATTTATAGTACTCTCACCTTATATTGAGAAAACAATTAGCTCTGTTACCAACAGCAAAATAATCAGCTGTAGTCACAATGTCAATTCCATGTGGAAACGTTCCCTATGAAAGTTAGGAGAGAAAAATAGAAATCACACACAATTCCCAATTTTTACTTTGAAATGTTGTTAGCACATTATTAGAATAACTTTACTCTGGAAAAAATATATATATTCTGCTTTATAAACTCAACCACAGAATAAAATTGATGATGGTAATTATTGCAATTTAATTTCCAATGATTACTGGTTGATAGAAGACAAGTATTAAAAGTGCTAAGACAAAATGCTAAAGAATATTCAGTATTCTTCAACTGCCTGGATATAAATAAAAGAGCAGCCAAAATGACAGTTGCAAAATAGGAGAATGAATATAGGTGTAAGCACAGTCTAACTCAGTTTTCAGCAATTCTTACTAACATCTCAATAAATCAGTAAGCTACAGAAGCATTTTAATGAATATGTGAATGCTAAACTTAAACAGAATATAAGGTAATTCTGGGTCAACTCTCCCCATATTCCATCTTCTCCTACATTTTCCTGAGCAAATTTTGAACATAAATTTAAACTGATATTTATATTCGTATTGAACTCTAATATAGTCTACTACACTTTATCAAGTTCCAGGCTAGATAAAATGAGTATTTGTATTCAGTGAAAAAAAGTTTCCTTCAACTCTCATAACAAGACCAGGGAAAAACGGGATAAAAGCACCAGTAGAATATATGAATGCAGGGAGAAAGAACTAGCTACACACCTTTATTGATTTTACTTAGAATTTAGGAATACTTGAGAACAATTGTGAACTTTTTATAAATCTCTGCAGTCCCTGAAGAGCACTATCTAAAAAAAAAATTGCTGATACGTAGATGGTCTTCCAAAGTAGACATTCTATATGATCCATTTATTTATTCACAATGCTTAAGAACAGTTCCAATTAAAGCCATCTGGGTGGCATATAAATCCTTACCTCTATAAATTCATATTAAAAGCAAAATTATGCAGATCAATATAAACATTAACCATAAGACAAATGAATACAGAAAAAATGTAAAGTACTGTATATGAAAACCAGAGCTCTCCCGGAAGATAAATAAAAATACACTTTACATACACATTTTAAGAAAACCATAGCCAAGAAATAAAATAATGATTTTATAGTATGAAGCACATAAAGAAAATGCATTCTATTTTATAATCAACCAAACATATCACTAGAATAAAGATGCAGGTGTAAACAAACAATGTCAATATCAGCATTAAGGGAAAAAATCATCCCAAAATAAGAACTGAGAAGGCATACTTAAATTTATGTGCTCCTTCTTATTACAAATTATACATTGCCTCTAGAATAAGGCAGTTCTTGACTTACAACAATTAAGCCCAAAATTTCTGTTAACTGAGACATTTGTTAAGTGAGTTTTGGCCCATTTTATGGCCTTTCTTGCCACACTTGTTAAGTGAATCGCTAAGTTAGTAACCCAGTTGTTAAGTGACTCTGGCTTCTCCATTGACTTTGCTTGTCAGAAGGTCACAAGAGGGAATTATATGACCCTGGGACTCTGCAACCATCATAAATATAAACCAGTTGCTAAGCATCTGAATTTTGATCATCCAATCCTAGGGTTGCTGCAAAGGTTGTAACTGTGAAAAACAGTCATAGGTAACTGCTGTAACTTTGAATGGTCACTAAACGAACTGTTGTAAATCAAGGACTATCTGTATTGGGAACTGTATTCCTTAAGTTAACTCTAACATCTCATTACTCTCCATATAACCATAACTTGCTTTCAGTTTTATTTATGAATACATTTGCAATAAATAACTGTGTTAACAGTATAATTTGTATTATAATAATTATATATGGTGCATGCAATATCGTTTTTAAATGATCCAAGAATAAAATGTACTTATGACAACAACTACCGTGTTTCTCACAAAATAAGGCCAGGCCTTATTTTTTTTGGAGCCCTGAAAAAACGGCTAGGATGTCTTTTCGGGGGTGAATTAATTTCTCCCCCCCTGCGCACCAGCGCTGTCTCCAACAACAGTGTCTGAGTCACTCCCGCTTTTCCCGTCCCCATAACAACAGGAAAAAAAAGATTTTGAGGTACCTGGGAGCGCCGCACGCTGCGTTTTGGTTTAATCCCGAGTGGCTGGGTGGGTGTGAGAAGAGCCGAGCGAGCATCTCTGCTGCTGCTACCCTTGGTGGTCCAGCCTCGGGCTCTGCAAGTTTGCAAAAGTCCCGGTGTGCAGCCCGTTCCTGCATTCCAAGTGCCCAGGCCAAGCTGCAGCTGTCCCTCTCTCACCAGCGCCGTCTCCAATAACAGTGGCAGTAGCAGCGGGAGCCGTGAAACTTACGGAGGCAGCTCCCCCACCCAAGAAGCAGCTGAAACACTTCCACGGTTCCCGCCGCTGCTGCTGCTGTTGTTGGAGATGGCGCTGGAGAGAGAGGGACAGCTGCAGCTTGGCCTGGGCACTTGGAATGCAGGAACAGTGCTGGCGAGAGAGGCGCCAGCACCAGTGGGAACCGTGGAAGTTATGGAGGCCTGAGAAGCGGCTGAAACGCTGCCGGATATCCACGCCCATGCCACCCACCTGCTGACCCAGGTAAGGGAGGGATAAGGGAGCCCTCCATGCTCCACCATGGTGTTAGGAGCAGCTGATGGTGAGGCGTAGCTGCCCACGGGGCACTCCTAATGGCAAGTTCCCCCCGCCTCCCCCCCCCCAATTTCGCATGTTTTAAACTAGGCCTAAATTTGGGGGGAGGGGCTTAATTTCATTTTATACCTAGAAAACATGCTGGGTCTTCCTATTGGGGGGTGCCGTATTGTTGGAGAAACACGGTATGTGTCTCAAATAAATCCTTCATAGCAAAACAAGACACTTTGGATTCTAAAATGTTTCAAAACATTTTGAATTACTGCAACTTCATTTTGGACTTAAGTATGAGGGAGGGAGAAAGAGAGAAGGAGGGGGAAAGGGAGGGGGGCTTTTATTTCTCTAGCTGTAATTTGAGTAATTGTCTGTGCATCTTCTTCATACAAAAGATGTAACAGTATAAAATCTATAAAAGAAGTTTCAGACTTAACTACTAAAAATAAACAAGTTTAGTTTTCAAAAAGCTACTCTTGCCCATTCAATTCTATTCCTTATTTTCATATGATCCCATATCACACAGTCCAAGCATTTATATTGACATAACTACTACATTTATTTTATCTGAAACTGTCTATATATCCCACAAAATTTACTTGGTTGACATAATTTGAGTAACATTTGTAAATCTGATAAACTATCTCCCTAATCATCCCAGTCATGACTGGATTACTGTTACTGTAGCTGCATAATTTATTATTTATAAATGAAATTCACAATAATATTGCATGCGCATTATTCAATCAGGTAGTCCTCAATTTACAACCACAAATTGGTTATGTATTGCCAGCTGGGAATGTCACAAATGGAACGTCAGATATGGGATACTATAACAACATCAATGTAGAAAAGTTGCCAAGTTCCTGAATCAAAGTCACATGACCACAGGGATACTGTGACAGTTTTAAGTATGAGAGCCAGTTATAAGTCAGGTTTCGTAACTTGAATTCCTTTCCTTATCTTTTGATCCATTTATTTGTATTTTTCCTTATTTAGGTTTTTACTTTTATGGCATTCTATTAGCGCTAAAATTGCATTTGTCATCCATTTCTTCTTTATTTCTTTTTATCTATACACACACATATCTATATCTATATGTCTGTCTGTCTGTCTGTCTGTGTTATTCATCATTTCCCAGTTTTCCTTTGCATCATAGTTGTTAGTCTTGTTAATACCTATATTTTAGTAATAACATCCATGATAATGGTTTATTCATATCAATCTACTATTTATTTATTTTTGATGATTTTCAATATCTCATTTCAGTCACTACTAAATTATTTTCTACCACTGTACTTTTCTGTATATGCTTGATGATTTTCAATCATCACTCATCACACATCATTTCAACCATTACTAGATTGGTATTAGGATCTTTATCTGTTCCTAGTTGTTTTTTCACCTTAAATCTGAAGGTTTGTCCTCCAAGTTTGCTGCTTGGCTCCCAGACATTTCCCAGGAGCCAGGCAGCAAGTTCGGTGGCAACCCTCTGCCTAAATCTAACCCAAGCCACAAGTAATCTCTATAATCTCTAAATAATCATTCTTTCAGATGTCCCATTGAGGGCTTTACAAACTGTGAACTGCACTTTGAACTGGAACTGCAAACAGACCAGTTGGCCTGCCAATGAAGATAGCAAACCACTGCTACAATATGATTATTCTATTATCCTGATTTGAAAATAGCTGATATGAACACATTTTTCAAAGGATGTGTCCATGTATTTAAAATATCTGAATAATTGTCCATAGTGCAGTTCCTTAGATGCCACAAACAGCAATAAGGTAAGGAATCTTATTGTACACCAAGGTAAAAGCACCTTTAATAGTTGACTACCCACTAACTGCCCATTAAAGTTGCATCTGATGATTTGAAGAGGATTTTTCTGATTAAAATCCTGAAGGACAATGGATTTTGGAATTTTTTAAATTAACGAATAACATCTGTATCTACTTCAAAAGGGACACACATTATTGTTAATGGGGAACTAATACAGGTAGTCCTCAACTTACAACAGTTCATTTAGTGACCATTCAAAATTACAACCTCACTGAAAAAAGTGACTTATGACTGTTTTTCACACTTACGACCATTGCAGGATTCCCCATGGTCATGTGATCAAAATTTAGATACTTGGCACCTGATTCATATTTATGATGGTTGCAGTGTCCTGGGGTCATGTGATCCCCTTTTGTGACCTTCTGACAAGCAAGGTCAATGGGGAAGACAGATTCACTCAACAACCATATGATTAACTTAATAAATGCAATGATTCACTTAACAATGGTGGCAAGAAAAATTGTAAAATGGGACAAAACTCACTTAACAAATGTTCTACCTAGCAACATAAATTTTGGGCTCAACTGTGGTTGTAACTTGAAGACTACTTGTAAAATTTTGTAACATTCAGAAAGGGACATGACTAGAATGTCCACTCTCACTATTCATTCTAACCCTTGAAGTTTTAAGATATAAGATATGACAAAAGAAATGCTGGAGTGAAACTTAAAAACTGCATACAAATTATTTGCAGATAGTTTGATTTTAATTTGGGGAAATCCTATGGTGGGAGTAGAGATGTTAATGGAATTAATGGAAAAGTTAAATGAAATTTGGTGTATTAGATATTTTTAAAATTAACTGTCAAAAAGAAAGATATTAACAGAAATATGAAGATGGAAGATCAAAAAGAAATTAATGCAAAAACTGGTTTTTAGATTGAGAAAAAGTAAAATAGCAAAATTAATATGAATTGTACACCATCTCAAAATAATTATACTTATTCTGAGAGGGAGCTGGAATAGAAGGTCGTTTCCAACTGTGTTAGTCTGTTAATTATGTTAAGGAATAAAATTGTTAAGATGGAAAAGTAACCATTATCACCTGTTGGTGAGAATTTCTGTGGTAAAAATGAATGTAGAATGAGTTTGGTCTAGTCTAGTGGTGAAGGCATCAAGCTACAAAGCAGGAAACCTTGCTTATTCTCTTCCTGCCTTAACCATGAAAGCAAGCTGGGTGACCTTGGGAACCAGATCACTCTCTCTCAGGCCAAACTCATCTCACAAGCTGCCTACATGTATGCGTGTGTGTGCGTGTTTCTGTATAAATGTACTACTTAGGATTATTTTTATTTTAAGTACTACCTGTTTTGACAAATGATACATTTTTAAGCAATGGAAAAGGGATATATCCAGATTTATCCAGAAAAGAGAGAGCAAAGGTTAAATATAAAATTCCTCAGGATACAAAAAACCTTTTCCCGCCAAAGCCATTTTTTTGAAGGGTAATCTAGGAAGGACCCTGGATGTGGTTGCAGTTCTCAGTACGGAACAATCAGAAGGCTGGGTCTCTTGCCATCTTTTCCCTTCAGCTGTTTATTTTTCTTAAACATGCCTGGGTTATAATTATACTTTGTGAAGCTTTACTATCTCTTGATTTACAATTACTTGACTTCTGACATTTTATAATGTCTTGCTGGACTTCTACAACTTTTTGTTCTCTTTTTCATTGTTTACTATTAAATTCCAAACCACTTTCATCTTAGCTGTGAGGTTTGAGGTGAAATATATTTTCAGGTGTGAAAGTCATCCAATTGTACTTACATTTATTATATTATACATTTTGCTCTATCTAGCCCTTTAAAAAAAAGCTCTGATATTTATTTCTTAACTTTCAGTGGTAAAATTCCCCTTTCTTTAATCATTTTTTGCTTCCTAGGGAAAAATCCTTATTTCAATCTTTTTTTGTAGACGTTGAGTTATAATTTATCTGATTCTCTTGTCCTTAGAAAGAAAGAACAGTGTGTCTCTAAAAGGATAAATTTTCTGGGAAGCATTTGAAAAAGGAATCTTCTCCAACTTACAGGTTTTATTTGAAAATATAAATGAAAAATTTGATGGCTGAGCAATGGTTATAGAAACTCAAGACGATAAGGAAATGACAGTTGGACTTCATCTACAATTTGATGAATTGGAATCTGATCTATTACTTTTGAAAAATATAGATTGGCCAGCAAGATTGAAAGGAATATAAACACAAGCAATTCTGAGATAATGGAATTGATGAAGGATAGACTGGTGAATAAGAAACTGCTGCAGACTTTCTCTGGGTGAATTACAATAACAGATTATTAACAGAGCACCTTAAATTTTAAGTTTGCTGTTTAATCTGTTAACTATTTTTATTTCATAAATATAATGTACGACAGGTAAATTGGATTGCAAATAGATGTAGAAGCTTATAAATTTTGGAAATGTTTTGGGAGAGAGGAAGCTATTATTGTTGCAATAAATTTGTCAGTGTTCAGTAGAATAGAATAGAATAGAATAGAATAGAATAGAATAGAATAGAATAGAATAGAATAGAATAGAATAGAATAGATTTATTGGCCAAGTGTGATTGGACACAAAGGAATTTGTCTTGGTGTAAATACTCTCAGTATACATAAACAAAAGGTACATTCGTTAAGAATCAAGAATCATAATGTACAGCACTTACTGATAGTCATAGGATACAATCAACAATCAAATCATACTAGGAAACAGTCAATATAAATCGTAAGGATACAAGCAACAAAGTTACAGTCCTACAATCACAAGTGGGAAGAGATGGGTGATAAGGAGTGATGAGAAGATTAACAGTAATAATAGCGTACACTTTGTAAATAGTTGAACAGTGTTGAGGGAATTATTTGTTTAGCAGAGTGATGGCTTTCAGGAAAAAAACTGTTCTTGTATCTAGTTGTTCTGGAGTGCAGTGCTCTATAGTGTCGTTTTGAGGGAAGGAATTGAAACAGTTTATGTCCGGGATTTGAGGAATCTGTAAATATTTTCACAGCCCTCTTTTTGACTCGTGCAGTATACAGGTCCTCAATTGAAGGGCAGGTGGGTAGTAATTGTTTTTTCTGCAGTCCTAATTATCTTCTGAAGTCTGTGTCTGTCCTGTTGGGTTGCAGAACCAAACCAGACAATTAGAGTGGTGCAGATGATAGACTCAATAATTCCTCTGTAGAACTGGATCAGCAGCTCCTTGGGCAGTTTGAGCTTTCTGAGTTGGCACAGAAAGAACATTCTTTGTTGTGCTTTTTTGATGATGTTTTTGATGTTAGGTGTCCATTTTAGGTCATGTGATATAGTAGAACCTAGAAATGTGAAGGTCTCTACCATGGATACTGTGTTGTCTAGTATTGTAAAAGAGGGTAGTATGGGAGGGTTTCTTCTAAAGTCTACGACCATTTCTACGTTTTTGAGTGTGTTCAGTTCCAGATTGTTCCGGTTAGACCACGTGGCAAGTTGTATAACCTCCTGTCTGTATGCAGATTCGTCATTGTCTCGAATGAGACCAATCACTGTTGTATCATCAGCAAACTTCAGTATTTTAACAGATGGATCATTTGAGATGCAGTCATTGGTATATAGGGAGAAATGGAGATAGCACACAGCCTTGGGGGGCCCCTGTGCTGATTGTACAGGTATCGGATGTGATTCTGCCTAGCTTCACCTGCTGCTTCCTGTCAAGCTTATGAGCCACTTACAAGTGTGTTCAGGTACCGCTAGTTGGTTTAATTTACTTAGAAGAGTGTCCGGAATGATGGTATTGAATGCTGAACTGAAGTCTACAAAGAGGACCCTTGCATAGGCATTTGGAGATTCAAGATGTTGTAGGATGTAATGCAGAGCCATGTTAACAGCATCATCTGTCGATCTCTTTGCTCGGTATGCAAACTGCATGGGGTCTAACAGCAGATCCGTGATGGGCTTCAGGTGGAACAGCAAAAGCCTTTCAAAGATTTTCATAACTACAAATGTTAGAACAACTGGTCTGTAATCATTCAGTTCCTTAATGGAGGCTTCTTTGAAGCAGGAAGAAACATAGCACATCTCTAGTGATCTATTGAAGATTCGGGTGAAGATGGGGGCCAATTGGTCAGCACAGACTTTTAAGCAAGAAGGAGTTATCTTGTCTGGCCCTGGTGCTTTTCCTGGCTTCTGTCTGATCTTGCACTTCTTTTTCTGTGATCACCAGAGGTTGTGAGCCCAATGGATTGGAGCCAATGTAGGAGGCTTGGCTGTTGTTGGTGTGTTTGAGATGTGGGTTGTGGAGATAGGTGGCTGTAGTTTCTTTTCAAACCTGCAGTAAAACACATTCAGGTCATCTGCTAATTGTTGATTTCCTTCTGCCTGGGAAGGAGGTTTGCTGAAGCCAGTGATCTTTTAAGAGTTTTCCACATATTTGCTGGTTCATTTGTTGAGAATTGATTCTTTAACTTTTCAGAGTAGCTTCTTTTTGCTGCTCTGATCTCTCTTGTTAATATGTTTTTGGCCTGGTTGTATAGCATTCTGTCACCTTTTCTGTAGGCTTCCTCTTTTGACCGATGTAACTGCTTAAGTTTAGTCTAGCTATTCAACTAGGGCGAATAGTACATGTTTTTTAATTTGTTTTTTGTCCTTTATAATTCCCGTTTTTAAAAAATGATCTTGCTAGTTTTGTTTTATTTCTGCTAACTTTCTTTTGGATTAATCTTTTTAAAAATTTTATAAATTGAAGAAAAAAAAGAATGCATAATAAAATGGGTAAGAATTTTGGTTTTACACAAATGGATTGATGTGAAAGAATGTGGTTTAAAGGACTAAAATAACTTTGATCTAACAATTTGAGAGATTATTTTTTAGAACTATGGTTCTCAAAGGAGACCCCATGGAGGATCAGGCTATCAATGGATACAATATTAATGGCTGTTAGCACTCCTTGAATAATAAACAACCTGCCTTAACTACTAGTTGCTTGGAAGCAACAATGGAAAGAGGCTATGCCCAACAGTCTAGACCAGCAGTGTCAAACTCATGTCGTCATGGTGATGTCACGTGACATATTGGGTTTTTTCCCCCCTTTGTTAAACTGGGTGTGGGCGTAGCCATGTGACGCATCCAGCCCAGGGGCCAGGAGTTTGACGCCCCTGGTCTAGACTTATGAACTTTTCAAATCCATCCAGTTGGACACTTTCTAATCCAGAATGTTGAATTAGATGGGTCTATGGTCTGATTCAGGGGGGATCTTATGCTTTTATGTTCTGATGATTATATTGTATTTTATTTTGAAATAGAATAATCATAAAAACTTGTAGCAGCTGTTAAGGATTTGGACATAGAGTCTAATAAATTGAAATCACATCAACTATGTCAACACTGCAGGTTAAGAAGTCGAAAATACCACCCACTTAAAAAAAGATGAAGTCAGAGTAGGGTGTTAACTCATAGCATTTCTTGATAATGAGAACAGGTAATTTTGCCATGATAAAAACTGTTGGCAAGACAACATACAGAACTGAACACCCTACATGTTTGTCACACTTGTATTTGGGACACACCAGAACCTATAATCTACTCCCCCTTGGATTTAAAACTTTTCTTTCTTTGAAAAACCAATCTAACTTTTTGTTGCTACTGATATTCAATACATATGTCCTACATATGTAATAAATACCAACATTTGAGCAACATAAAAGGCTAAGTACAAGGATCATAAGCTTTATAAATGGCAATTTGGCTAAGGAAAAAAATCCTTACATTCAACCATAATCAAACCATAAAACATACCTCCAAGCAACAGCCAAACTAAAACTAAAATATTCAGAAAATTGTATTGATAAAAGAAAGACTAGGCTAAACTGACTTTTAAGTATCTCTCTATCTCTCTCTAGCACTATCATACTCACCAGATGAACTATTTTGCCATCTCAGTGAGAAATAGTCAATGGAGGGTGTGGTAACCGCCACCTTAGGGTGCAGAGACATCTAAAGGAGTGGCTTGGATTTCAGAACAGGTAGGAGTCAGGACTAACATTAAATATAAAAGTTGACAAATCCCTAAGGCAGCAAACATTGAATACACCAAGCATGAACATGTACTGGCAATCAAAAACAAAAAGAAAACCAAATGTGGCTACAAGCAACCCAGATTTCTAAACTCATCGCCATGGAGACTTAAGTGAGGATGCAATTAAAGTCTCTGTCCTTCTTGAATTTTTTAAAGGAAGATGGTTATGTACAAAGTAAATAGTCAGGTTCTAACATCAACTCTGTATCATAGAATGCTTTGTGAGTCATGTTCCATTGTTAAATAAAAGTAGTAGTTACAATTCAGTGCTTCATTCTGAAGGTCACTAAGCAGCTTGAAGCTACCTAGAAAAAAAAATGTTAAAGGGCTATAGAAAATATCAAGGGTCCTCTTGAGAATAGGTATTTTGCCTACATTGTGTTTATATCTTTTTATTTTTTTCTTTTGGTGCATTTTCACACTGAATATTAATTATAAGAATTGGTCTAAATTATGTTAAACTGCAGGTTGAAGCATTTATGGTTTCAATTATAAATTGTTGCTCCAGGATAGCATAATCAAGACTAAGCTCATGTTAGGCAGGAAAGAGCTTAAACACTTTTTTTTTTTTTACTGCTGTACATACAACATAATAATTCTTTCAGTATGTCATCTTCATTGCAAATGGATTTTTCTGATAGAGAAAGGGAAGGAATATAATTTTGTTACAGCCTATGAGACTTGTGGTCCTGATCCAGAGGCAGGACTGGCAATATTTAAAATGGAAGAAGTGTGATATTACATTACATGGAACACATACTGTATTCTATTTTGTTCAAATAATGTACTAGCTTTTTGGTGTGAAGGGAAGCATATTTAATTATTTATTTATTTATATTTGTAGACTGGCAAATTAAGACTCTGTACAGTGAACAACAAAGCAAGTATAAAACAGAAAACAGCAATTTAAAAGGAATCAATTTGGAACCATCCTTTGAGGGAAGAATTTGGGTGTATTTTTAATTAAAATAACTCCAGGCAATTCAGTGCATATGCTGAAAGAGTAAAACTGTATTCAATGAATGATTCATCAAGGAACAGGTGCCCAAAATAAGGCTGCAGTGCCTTAATGCAATGGGGCATTCCAATAAAGGATTTATTCAACAAATTACAGTTTGGCCCAGACAAATAACATTTAAAATTCCTGAATTATTGTGAATGCTGTTATCTGTTTAGGATTATTTTAAGCAAAACTTTTGATAAACAGCTAAGTACATTATATTGTCAATATAGGTGTTACATGTGTAAAAGAACCCTGAATAGACTTAGAATACCCATATGAACAAATCAATGGTTTAAAGATTTCAAAGACATTTGTTTCCTTTCATGTTTCACTGGACCCATTCATCTCAGATGAATGTTTAAAAAGAGTTAGCCATCACACTCATAAAATGCTGAAGAGACATTTACTCCTACCATATGGACTTTCCCAGTTGGTATATCCATATACCAGTAATATTACCATGATCAATACATTTTAACCATGGATACAGTTTTTAACAAAATATTATCAATTTGGGATTTATAATTATATAAATAACTATTCTTCAAGTTTGAAAAGATTATATGGTCACAGATTTACAATTTTGGCTTAATAATGTCGTTGTTTCTGTCTAAACTGGATCTCGATTGGTAAAATGAAAAGGCCAAATAATATTATTTCATTTTGGGGGGAGGAGGGGCATACATTAAAGCAACAGAACATTAAAAATAAGGAATTTAGGAAAAGAGAATCTGACAAACAGAACCTGTTAAGGATGATATACACTTAAGACATATTGAACTATATGTAGAAAGATATTGATACATGGATAGTTTTGGAATAGTTTAATTTCAATATAAAATATTAAGATACAGTGGTGATTTTTAAAAAAATATTCCTCATGTCCTTCTGCTGAATATTTCTAAACTTGTTACAGAGTAATGTTTTATTAATTAATATATATTTCATTCAGTTTTTGAGTGTAACTTTCAAAGTACCACAAAAGACCCATTATGCTTGTCAGTGTAAAAATGGACGCCAAAGCACCAAGAAATACAATTTTCAGATCAGGCACAATAAATTCAATGTTATTAAACTCAAGAAAATAGTACCATACTTCAAAGTTCTATAAACACCTTTTTTGTTGGTTATATTTTGTTAGAAAAATAAAAATGACTTGAGTTTTGTTTGGTTGAAATAAAATGGACATAAACTGAAATTGAGGACCAACTCCTCCTCGTTTTTTTTACACCAGGAACACCAGGGAAGGTGGGTGTGTTTGTCTATGCTAAGTGCAAACTACAAACTAAATTTGAAAAATTTGGCCAAAGACATGATATTTTAAAAAAAATATTAAAATAAATTGCTGCAGCAAACAATGCTTTAGTATCTGTTATCAAATAAAAAGTATCTTCTTAAAATGACCCCTCCACCCATCATTCTTAATAGAACAAGGGGGAGGGTTGTCTGACAAAGAGAGTAAGAAATAATATTTGCACAGGCTGATTTCTGAAAAGCTCCAGTCCAATACAAATTCAATACATAATAATATTCTGAAATCATAATTTCTGAAATATCATTGTATCGTTTTCAAGACTGGAAAGTAATTTTAGATTTTAAAATCATTTATACAAACTTACCAAACTTCTTATTCACTGCTAGAAGTGACAAAACACCTACACTTAATTTTATGCTTCAGTGGATTTACAAAAATTAAATGAAAAGGTTTTTTTTTTCTAAGTTACCTTACCTGTCTACCAACATTCTCCTGGAAAGCAGCCTAAGAACAGAGAGAGCAAACATAAAAAAAAATGAGTCAGGTTTGCTTGCAGATAAACACCACATCATGAAGTCAAAACAAACACACAGCAATATAAATGACCCATGGGCTTTATTTTAAAATGAAAAGTCAACTTTGTTAGCTGAATATGCCCTTAGGCAGTTGTTATGTGCTAATGCTGTTTTAAATTTATATGCTGTGTGCGAAGAGTTTAGAAATGGGTGTTTATTAAAATCAGACACACCCAGAACAGTGGCCTTCATTGCTGATACAATGCTTCCAGTAGAAATGAAAAGACAATGCCCTTAGAATACAGCTACTGAGAGATTTTCCAGACTGCTTCCGTAAAGTTATAAATGTGTTGTGTGCTATAAATTTAATGTTTTCATATATCTAAACTCCTTTTCCTCCTTTTATAAATTATATGAGATGATAGATAGCATTAACTTGCCTGGAGTTATTTATAACTAATTTATAGACTTCAGAAATAAGTTTTGAAGTGCAAAATATTCAGATTTAAACATTGGATCAATTATTTTTTTTTAAATAAACTCAAGTATATTTTAATACTGCATGAGAGAGAAAAGGGAGATAAACGAACTTGACTGATAAAACAACATTATGGTAAGATTCAAGTATTTGGCAGAATGAAAAGTAGAATTCTGTTTCTCAGAGCTCAAAATACATACTTAGTTGGCAAAAATGGTTGCTTAAATCTTTTTGTACACATGATATTGTACAAATTTAACATGACAATATTAACATACAACTTCCCTTCAATTTAACCAGTTGATATGATTTCGCCAGTTGACTTTGGCCATAGAACTTTTTAACTATGAGCCCAAACAGATGATAATTATATTGCATTATATTGTGCTAGAAATTCAATCAATGCATTTGAAAAGAATCCTAGGATTACAACAATGAATCTCTTGGCTTCAATGAAATTTAGAAGAAATCTTTTGTTGCTCATTACTTCTGTATTTGTCCTTGATTTTTCTGGCAATTCCAATGCAGTCCATATAATGATGAAATAATGAAAAAAGTAAATTTTCTAGCTTAAATGGTTAGACAATTTTCAGAAAAGCACTTTTCTAAACTAATTAGGTACATCCTGAATAGAAAATGCTCCAAAGTGAATATGGTTTCATATACTATAAACTGAAACAAAAGTAAATCCCATCTTTCTGCTGGTTCTTTCTTTTTTTAAAAGCGTGTAATGTGTATAGATGTGTGTGTGTTTATACATCTGTATCTGTCATCAAAATTAAAATTCTAGGTAGTTATTGTATATATAAGAAAAGGAGAAAGGGAGAATATGGTAGAATTTATACTGAAGGTAAATCATGCTTTTGAGGGTAGAAATGCCCCAAAATACTTCCATGGAGCAATTTCAGTCTTCCTTTCTCCATAAACAAAAGCATTTTTTTTTCCTGTGAGGGACCGCATACTATTTATAACTCCTCTGTCCAATGACTTGAGCAGAGCTGTATAAGATTAAAACAATTTCAAGGCAGCTACTCAAATTTAACAAAGCCTTGCTGTCTATTTACTTCATGCAATTCCATGTTCAATTCCTTGGGCAAATATATTTAAATATACTAAATGCTGTTTATTATAGAATCAGCTTATTCATAAATAAACCAGTTGATTTCCATGAGTTTCCTATGCTCATCTAAGCTGTATGAAAACATGTCACTATATGCATACATATGTACAGATTCTCTCTATATATACATGCATGTACACACACACACACACACAGACAGACAGACACATATAGATGCACACACAAATACAACATTGCACATTCAATATACAGCTAATAGCTAAATGTGAACTATTTTTGCATATACTTTTAAAATATCAAATAATAAAATATTCCTCATTTTCTCTGATGGAGAGGGATTTTAAAATTAAAAAATAGATGTTTATGGTGAGTTTAACTATGCTTGTTTATCTTAGATCAATAGAATAGTATAAGTGATAGACAACTAGTTTGACATCTAATATAAGTAAATTTCAGTAATTAGCAGGAACTGCCTACAGATAAGCTTCTTTTTCTACCATTACGATGTAGTGCAAAGATGACAACTCAGCCTATTCCTAAAGTTACACATAATTCCCACAGACATCAAAAGAAAACTGAGCACATAACTTGGAGCAGTTTAGTACATTTTTAATTTCACAAAATAGCTTGTCCATCTATTCAAATTAACAAGTTTTAAATTATGTAAATTATACTCATCAATCTGTTTTATTCTCTGAAACCAATAATATGAAGAAGAAAAATCAATTCAGCGAAGATATAAAACCATACACAGACTAAATTTGAATGAAACTATGACTTCGTTGGAAGAGTGAGAGAGGCAACTAGTTAATTAATTCTACTTTTTGTTGTTGAGTCATATTATATCTGTCTAAGCTTGAATTGTTGATAAATATCCAAAATGCTATTGGCTACCTATTTCTGCTTCTATCTTTTATTATGTCATGGGAAAACACAATTTTCATTCTAATAAACTGAAATAATAGCAATCTTTTAAATTACTAATTCCTGATTTAATTCACAATCAGTATTGTAGATTTTCATAAGAAATATTTAATTTGTATTTAATATTTATATTAAATAGTTAAACATGCATTGGAATGTGATCATATGACGCCTATAGAGTGACATTTGTTTCAGATTATAGAACTATGAAATTGCTTCATATTATAGAAAAACAGGAAAAAAGGGGATATAAAAAGGATACAAATATCTCAATGTTTCACAAGAAATATTCAAGAGGACATACATGTAATATTATAATTTATTTCTTAAACAGAAAAGTACATGAAAAATACATGAAAAGTGTTAGTTGATAATAGGAGAATACTAAATCAAGCCTTTTTTTAAGCCAAGAAAGAATTGACTTAGAAGATGAGAGATAACAGATAACAGATAATCAGAGTTGGAAGGGACCTTGTAGGTCATCTAATCCAACCCCCCCCCACCCAAGTGGGAGACCATACACCATTTCTGACAAATAGCAGTCCAATCTCTCCTTGAAAGTCTCAAGTGATGGCGCTCCCACAACTTCCAAGGGCAAGCTGTCCATTGGTTGATTGTTCTCACTGTCAGAAAGTTTCTCCTTATTTCCAGGTTAAATCTCTCCTTGTTCAGTTTCCATCCATTATTCCTTGTCTGGCCTACAGGTGCTTTAGAAAATAGCTTGACCTCTTCCTCCCTGTGGCAGCCCCTCAAATATTGGAAGACTGCTATCATGTCTCCCCTGATCCTTCTCTTTACTAGACTAGCCAAGCCCAGTTCCCGCAACCGTTCGTTGTATGTTTTAGCCTCCAGTCCCCTAATCATCCTGGTTGCTCTTCTCTGTACTTTTTCTAGAGTCTCAACATCTTTTTTATAAAGTGGTGAACAAAACTGGATGCGGTACTCTAGGTGTGGTCTTACTAAGGCTTTATAGAGTGGTATTAGTACTTCCCTTGATCTTGATTGTATCCCTCTGTTAATACAATTTAGGATTGCATTAGCTTTTTTGGTGGCTGCTGCACACTGCAGGCTCATATTTAGCTGGTTGTCCACTAAGACTCCAATATCCCTCTTACAGTTACTGCTATTGAGCCTGGTTTCACCCAGTCTATATGTGTACTTTTGGTTTTTCTTGCCTAAGTGTAGGACATTACTTTTCTCTACATTGAATTTCATTTTGTTAGATATGGCCTAGTGTTCTAGTCTGTCAAGATCCACCTGGATCTTGAACCTATCTTCTTGAGTGTTAGCTATTCCTGCCAGCTTAGAATAGAAGAATTTCTAATGTTCATGACCAATGAAGTGACCACAAGAGAAGCTGGTAAATAACTATAATTGTACAAAAAAATAGTTATGGAATAATCAAGACTGATAAACTGACTAGTTTTTTTAGATTTTTAGAGTTTACATTTGATAGTATAATAGACAACATGAATGTGTGTTACTATGAAGGTAAGGAGCAGAGAATCTGACAGTAGTATCTATAAAAGACCTGATCCTTTTCTTTAATGGTCGGTTCCAGATCCAGGACTGAATTGAGCCTGTTGATTTTCTCAGAATGCAGAGTAAAGCCTGAAGAAAGGGAAATTTCTCCCAGCAGAATATTTGGGAGAAAAGAAATGAAGTGTTTCTTGACCTCGTTTTCTCACCCTATTTAGTCAAATCTGTTAGTAACGGTTAATACAATATATTGATCCTTATGTTTGCTGTAGTCCCACCAAGAGAGTGACAATTAAAGGTTCTTGAAAAACCATTTAAAGATCCTTTTCTATATATGTTAAAAACTTGAACTGAAATCAAAATCATCCAATGGTGACATAATAGAAAGATCACTCTGTTCTTTCAATCTTGGCTGTTCCTTTATACGATTGGCATATTGACCTGTTATAAAAACAATGAAACAAAGACAATACACTTTGCACATGAAGAATGAGACATGAGATCCAATTTTGTTTTTATGTAAACCTAGGAAGTAAAATATTTGAAATAGCTACCGAACAACATAAAGTACTGCCGAGCAAAATCATTTCAATACTGTCTCATAGATTATAATTAAACTTACAGAGGCTGCTCTTCTACAGTTAACATCACGGTCAAATATAGCAGCTATAATCAGGGCACTGAAAAGAGAAAGGAAAAAGAAATGTATACACACATACAAAGACACACACACACATATATATATATATATAAAAGCAGTGAATAATTTGACATAATTTGTCTTTTGAAGAGCTATCATTTTTGTGTAAGAAACTATATTAGCTGCATTCACTATTGGCTAAGATTGGTAAATTTCAAGCTCTGTATTTAGTTTATAGTATGCTATAGTTATACCCAAGTAAAGCCTTTAAATTCATTATTTTCCAAGATTATATCAACATATGCATATTATTCCTGTTCGCGATTTGCATTGTTTTTAAATACTGACCTTATGATGATCTTAATTTATAAGACAAGACATCCTATCTTTCAATACTGATTACTCAATAGTGGCTAATTGCAATACAGGCCTAAAAGGGAGAACTTTAACAATTGTAAGAGGAAAGCCATATCAGTCTTTAGTAAAAATCAGGAATCTGGTAGCACCTTTTCAGACTAACACATTTATTAAAAGGCATGAACTTTTATGAGCTACAGCTGAACAACTATAGTGCATCATAAAAAGAAGATAAGATCTGAAAAAGAGTTGATCTGTATGCTAGTTTTAAGTCCTTAAATGTGTGTATTAGAAAATGAGCTTGTCAGACTTCTAAATGGTAATGTGAAGTTAAAGGTTTAAAAGTTTAAAAATTTCCTCTGTCCAGTTGTGACTGACTCAAGAGGGTGGTGCTCAAATCTGATTCTCAGACAAGAATTGTCTAACATGTTTCCATCCACATGCGGCCAGCATGAAAATGCGGAAAGCAGTAACTTCTCGCTGAAATGGCACCTATTTATCTATTCACATTTGCATGTTTTCAAACTGCTGTTTTCAGAAGCTGCGGCAAGTAACGGGCAGCACTCAGGTCTCAAAACCAGGCTGTTGGTTTTCTAGATGAAAAACTCCAGTGTCTTAACTGCTGAGAAATTGCACTGTCCAATGTAGGTTAGGTTTTTGCTCTTCTTACAGCGAAACCAATATGAAAATATGAAGTAATCATCATGCTGTTTTCATGTATTGATGTCCTGTCCTAGGGTCATATGATCACCATTTGTAACCTTCCCAACCAGCTTTCCACAAGTGAAGTCTACGAGGGAAGCCAGATTCGCTTAATGACTGCATGATTCACTTAACTGCAGTGATTTGCTTAACAACTGTGGCAAAAAAAAGGTCTAAATGGGACAACTTTCACTTAAAAACTCCTTGTTTAGCAAGATAAATTTTGAGCCCAATTTGTGATCGTAAATCGAGGACTGCCTGTATGGAGTGCAAATTCACTTAATATGTAACAGAAACTGCTCTTGAGAATGAACTCGTCAGACAACAAACTTCTTCGTGTAAAATTATTCTCAGCATTTCATCACAGCACAAGATGTAGCTCTGAGCAATATTCATATTTCCTGATTCTGCAGGCTAATCTTGCCCTAGGGCCAAGGGCTCCATTTACATGAGAGCCACACCTCTCTTTTCTTCTCACCATGCACTACTCCAGGGAAGACTAAATTGCCTGCACTCCCACACTTCGACCAAATCTTTCTGAGTTGAAATATAGTCCAATTCTGAAGCACAGATAAAGGAGGAATTTTCCCATCTTCTCAAGAGTAAACTTTAGTTCTAATTATTTTTATCTGTCAGTTCTCTAACCACTGCCAAAACAACAAAATTATCCAGCAATTAAACTAAATAGAACTTTTAAGTAAATAATATCGTGAGTCTTTTTTAATAATTATAGAAACTCAGCATTATACTGTAACCTCCCACAAAGAAGCTTTTCAATAAACCATAAAAATATTATAATATTTGGCAGGGGTTTTTTCTTTTTCTGTTCAATCATGCCCAATTTTTGAAAATTGCCTGGAGAAATCCCTGCAGTTTTCCTGGTACAGTTTTTCAGAAGTGGATTGCCATAGAGAAAGTGACTGGCTCAAGGTCACCCAGCCGGCTTTGTGCATAAGGCAGACTAGAACTCACAGTCACCACGTTTTGAGACTGATGCCTTATCCGCAATACCAAACTGGCTCTCATTTGGCAACTATCTATCTATCTATCTATCTATCTATCTATCTATCTATCTATCTATCTATCTATTAAATATTTTACTATATTTCAAATATTTTATTATATTGTAACAATTGTTCGATCTGTATTCTCATGATTTTTCTGATAGCCTTCTTATCCACACTCACTAATAACAACCCATTAAATTCTGCTTTCATGGCTTTCCATACCACAATTAGGCAATGTTATGCGCTGAAATTTACTTGAAAATATTATTCAGATTTTTACTACTTTTTTCCTGTTATATTTAATGTGTCTAGGTCAAAATTCACCACGCCATGCAGTCAGTTAAAGCCAATCAGAGTATGCATGTTATAGGTATTAGAAAATATTACTTTAGGCCGAACTAAGGGAAATGCATTGTGAGATCTGAGATCACTTGGCTAAACCTGAACACAAAATCAGTGCAACTTTGTTTGCAAAGATTTGTTCAAAGAGTGAATTGGTATTCTGTAAAAAGATAGCAACAATTTGTATGTGGCTAAATAGAAGGCTTTTCTCAGACAGAAAGAGTGACACACCTAAGGTTAGAACTAAGAGACAAGACAAAAAAAAAAGATAGATGATTACTGTTATTGGCTGTAAACCAAAGTATACTAATACAGGTGAAACTATGCGTCATGCTCCCAAAAGTTCCTGATTCTCAACATATAGTTTATTGCTCAGCTCCCACATTAAATTGTGACACCTGGAAAAGTAAACAAAAAAACAAAAAACAAAAAAGCACCCCAAACTTTTATCATCTATACAGTCACTTTAGTAAAAGAATTTTTATCATAGGTAGCAGAATCCACAGACACAGTTACATTCAGTTTCATAAGCACATAATGAAACTTGTTGGGTATAACTATATAATATGTATATAAAACAATACACAACATACAATGTTTGTATACAGCCTATATAGTTTGTATGTATAGTGTACCTACTTCTACCATGTTTCTCATATAATAAGGCTGGGTCTTATTATTTTTTTGAGTTCCCAAAAAACAGCTAGGATGTCATTTCGGGGGTGAATTAATTTCTCCCCCCGCACACCCACACCGAGAGCGCCCCCAGGCAGCCACGGCTCACCACCAGCCATTCCTAATGGCCGATCATGGTGGAGCACAGAGGGCTCCCTACCCCTGCCAAGAGCCTTTGCTGCGGGCAGGTGGGTGGCAGCGCTATAGATATCTGCCAGCAGCATTTCAGCCACTTCTCAGGCCTCCGTAGCTTCCACGGTTCCTGCCAGCGCTGGTGCCTCTCTCATCAGTGCCATCTCCAACTTTCCCCCCATTCCTGCAACAGGGGAAAAAAAACATTTTGAGGTACCTGGGAGCGCCGCACGGTGTGTTTTCGTTTAATCCCGAGAGGCTGGTTGGGCATGAGAAGAGCCGAGCGAGCGTCTCTGCCACTGCTACCCTTGGTGCTCCAGCCTCGGGCTCTGCAAGTTTCCAAAAGTCCTGGTGCTCAGCCCGTTCCTGCATTCCAAGCACGCCCAGGCCGAGCTGGAGCTGTCCCTCTCTCACCAGCACCATCTCCAACAACAGCGGCAGCAGCGGCGGGAACCATGAAAGTTATGGAGGCGGCTCCTCTGCCCAAGAAGCGGTTCCACGGTTCCCGCCGCTGCTGCTGCTGTGTTGGAGACGGCGCTGGCGAGAGAGGGACAGCTGCAGCTCAGCCTGGGTGCGCTTGGAATGCAGGAACAGGCTGTACACTGGGACTTTTGCAAACTTGCAGAGCCTGATGCTGGAGCACCAAGGGTAGCAGTGGCAGAGACGCTCTTCTCTTCTCACGCTCAATCACCTGCTCGGGATTAAATGAAAACACACCATGCGGCACTCCCAGTACCTCAAAATGTTTTTTTTTTCCCCTGTTGTTGCGGGGATGGGGACAGGGGAAAAAGCAGGAGTGACTCAGATACTGTTGTTGGAGATGGCGCTGATGAGAGGGGCACCAGCGCTGGCGGGAACTGTGGAAGCTACAGAAGCCCAAGAAGCGGCCGAAACTCTGCCAATTAACATCCATACCACCATCCGCCTGCCCGCTGACCCGGCCTGCAACCAGCACCGTACCCAGGTCTGAAGCAAAGGGGCTTAGTGGGGATAGGGATCCCTCCATGCTCCACCATGATTGGTCATTAGGACCGGCTGCTGGCGAGGTGTGGCTGCCCGCGGGGCGCTTCTAACGGCAAGTCCCCCCACCTTTCCCCCCATTTTGCATGTTTTAAAATAGGCCTAAATTTGGGGGGAGGGCTTAATTTCATTTTATGCCTAGGAAAACATGCTGGGACTTCCTATTGGGGGGGGCGTATTGTTGGAGAAACATGGTATATGTATGTATATACATATGTATGTATAAACATATACTATCATATATACAGTATACTGTATATAATTGACACCAAATATAATGAAAATAGTATCATGAACTACTCCATGCCAACAAGAATCTAGAGTTAAAGCAAGTGCTTTAATTGTAACTATGATGGCATTTATTTTATCTCCAAAGGATGTTTTCCAATAAGAATGCATTGAATGTGGCACAATCCAGAGGTTCTCCGGGCGTTGGACAGATGTATATTGGATATGTTCTCTTATATAACCTGAATGCAAATATTTTAAATAAGATCTTAGAATAATAGCTCTACATTTAGCCTGTTAAGTAGCATCAATATGCCACGTTATTTCATTTCCTGAAAAATATTTTATTCAAAGAAATTGGTATTTCATTTTTAAAACTTACCTTGCAATCTGGTTAACAAAAGGCCTCAGTTCTAAAGGGTCATAGGCACGAGCAAAAGCCCAGCATACATAGCAAGCAGAATCCCGTACATTGGAGCCAACACTGCAAGCTCCCCGTTTTTCATCGTAAGTTAGTCCTTTCAAAATCACAGGAACAACTGGAAGTTTTAAAAGAAGAAATATAAAGACAGTTACAGAACATGATTTTGTGAACATTGACAGTATATTGAACTCTTTTTACCAACTACAACTGTGGATGTAAATAAATATTTTATGTTTTAAAGATCCAATGGTGACTTCAGAAGAGTGATTCCTTTGCACTGCGAGCCTTTCTCTTTACAGGATACCAGTGTCTGTGGATCTTCACGCCACATTATATATTTTATATCCAAGCACATTTTAGATATACAGCAGCTGCTACGGAATAATGGAACACATAAATGACTGGCAAATTTCTGAATAGCACTGGTTGAATATCATGTGATGCAAAAGACTGTCTCAAATGTCTCTTGGCACATATCAACTGGGTGCTTATTTTTATGCACTCCGCCAATCTATATTGCCCATAATCGTCTAAAGCAGAGTTTGAAGAAACAGAATACAAGTTTAAGACAATCCTTTTTGCAGTTACATGTCAGGCTGATAGAAACAGTTGGATTTCACCTTTATAAAAGTAAAATTAAACAAAGTAGCAGGTTTTTTTTTTGGGGGGATTTTTCTTAGGACAGTTGACAACCTTTTTGGGTTTAGGGCACAAGGGAAGTGAGTAAGCACATACTGGATGTTATGGAGGGCTGCTTCTTTATTTATAAAGTGGCTTTTACAATTAATATAATGAATCACCAGACACCATTATCCAGGAAAAAATTCTGATGAGGTTGCTTCCTACTAGCCCAAGATGTTCAAACAGCTTCGTCTTTCTATGACAAATCAGCATGTTTTCAAATAAAATTCTGAGTTGTAACTATGTACATTTTTTTCTTTTCTAAAAATTGCAGTGGATCCCATTACATAAAATGATACATAAGTTCCTGGTGAGCTGATCTTAATAAATAAGGCAGATAAAAAGTGTCCTGAGCTAGAAACTGTTTTTATAGTTTTAACTTTAGAACAAAACACCCTGTAATCTTGGGCAAAACACTGTAAGGCACTTTTTCCAAACTGTTTTTCAATGCCCACAACTGGTTGATAGTGTTCCATTGTTTTTAGCCCAAATCAGAGTCTGTCTGCACACCAGCAAAAAAATAAAGTTTGAAGCTGCTTATGAAGAGAATCTTCCCCTTCAAAAAAATGGCCAATTGATATAGTACCACACATCATTGTGGGAAAGTAGCTTAGATTGTTGATGACTGCTTCCTTCTAAGCCCCTCACTCCTCCCTACTTCAGAGTATTGAAGCCCTGCCATGCATGCATAGATCCACAGAATCAACCTAAGTGAGTAGAAATACATATATATTATGTTATGACTCAGAGAAGAAAACACACACTTCCTAAGGCTATCGCTAGTTTTTTAAAAAAGGAAATTCTGATTGCTTACCCTACATTGTCTCTTCAATCCATGAGATCTGAAGAATATGTTAATCAGTACATTGCAATATCAATAGCACTTAGACTTATATACTGCTTCCTAGTGCTTTATAGCCTTCTCTAAGCAATTTACAGAGTCAGCATATTGCCCCCAATAATCTGGGTACTCATTTTAACCACCTTGGAAGAATAGAAGACTGACTTTGAGCCAGCCAGGATCAGACTGCTTGGCTGTGAGCAGAGTTAGCCTACAATACTGCATTCTAACCACTGAGCCATCATATACAAGTTCCCTTGATAGAACCACTGGCTGGTGTCAGTAGGTGCAAGAAAGTGTGTGGATGACAGGGTCAGTTAAGCACATATTGCTGCCTACTTATTGGTCAATTTAAGCTATTTTATAGCTTGTACAGCAAGCAAGTCAGAAGTTATGGGTAATAATCTAAAGTTGATATTTTCTACATGCTCCATATATTTGATCCTTTATTTTTCAGGGAAGCTGCCAACTATATATATATCCTGATATATCACGTGATGCCGCTGTGACGCAGAGGTTTGATACCCCTGCTTTAGATAATGCTGCTATGCTATTCAGCTTTCAGGAAGTTAAATGAAAAAAAAATGTTGCTTTTGTTATTGTTGTTCTTTTTTCATAGGCTTATAAATGTGAAAACTGTATATAGTGCACGTGAATTAGGAAGATATCTCCAGCTGTCAATCAGAGATAGTATGTTTGCTGTTACATGTTGTTTATGAGATGCATTATAGTGGATCTATTCTTTCTTGCTGTTTCATTTTGTGACAGCAGAATGTGTTAAATTACCATTTCTACAAATTTTGATCATAAATATTATATAAAAATATTTTAAAGCTCAATTTCTGACCAAATAATCAAATAAACTTTCAGAAGGCTACATGGTATGAAACATCAAGCAGAGACTTCCATTTCACCTATTTTGGTTGCCCTAAGATGAAAAATGAGAAAAAAAGGAGCTTAATATGAACTTAATTCCTATGGTAGAACAATGAAAATATTTTGAATTTTATTCTCCTGGAACACAAAAAACTTAAAGAGGATTCCACAGAACAGTAGGAATAGAAATGCTTTGCTCCAAGCTCAGAAGATAAATTCTATTTGTTTCATGAGCATCCTTCTTAACTAGGCCTGTTCTTTGGAAGTGACCATTTTGTATAATCGCAATCAATATTTCAAATGGTAATCCAAGAAAATGGGGCCCCACAGATAAGTAATTGCTCATTTGATGAGCCAAATGATTCTTTACCATAACAATTGAAAATAAAGGGGGAGCATATTTTAGTTCCAAAATATATAATGAGCAACAGATAAATACATTCTCCAAAATTAAAAACCTTTCCATTATCCTAGGAAAAATGTTTTAGACATCCTGCAGCTTTTTTTTTCCAGCTGAAGACATTTGTGAATTAAATCTTTCACACAGTTCTAATAGTATGCTGCCAAAATCTACAAATGTACATGTTTCTCTAAAAGGCTTCCTCTTGGCATCTGCCAGTGGGGTCATATAGTTTAAGCTTATTGAACTGTAAATTAAACAACTGCTGCCAACAGAAAGAACAATCTGAAGGGGAAAGAGTCCCTTAATTTTTGCATATTCATCACTTGGCCATAATTTGCCATCCAAATCTCACTGGATGAGTAAATACTAAAGTTGGGAAAGTTAGAGATATATGCATTTCACACAGCACATGTTTAGTAATAAATACAGCCTGAAAAGAGTTCCACTCTCCCTGTTTTGATTCTGTGGTTTAATAATTAAAAGACCGAAGATATGTATTCTTTCAGTTTCAATACCTGAAACAAGGGAGATAACTTAAAACATAATACATGCAAAGCACCTTAACAGCTAAGAGAATTATATGATTTATTATTATTACTAGTATTAATCTTTCTACTTTGATAATTCTATCTTATCAAGCCCTAGCATGCTTGGGGTTTCCCTTTTATATCTGTAGCACTATTTAGACTACCTTGTAATACGCAAAAACTTTCAAATCTGAAATAAGAAATGTCTATTTCTTAATTGGTGTGAAAACATAGCCTGTAATACTAATAAACCTATTTTAAATGCTGAAATATTACAATATGCCTAAACACAAATAGGAAAATTTTATTTTGGAGTATTATGCTAAATTAAAAAATACAAAAGAAATACTGCAAAATTAAAGAATCCTCAGAACCTCAACATCAATAAGCATTTGTTTTAAAATAGGCCTTTAAATCATGTTATAAAAAATGTAAGACCATCAGCACCAAAAACATTGTTTAAAGTGTTCTTCTTTGCCCATTTCTCTAAAATAGAATGTTGACAAACAGCACTTACTAGCAACCTCTTGATGCCAATCAAGTGTAGATCTCTCCTTCCAGTGTTTAATTATCCAACAGCAGGACTAATCAATTCCTACTGAACATTGTCTGAAGGTTCAAATAGATGCCAATCATTTTTATTGTTGGATTACCCTCTTTTTAAGGCCACGTGGATTTAAGTTTACTATGTTAAACACAAGAGTGTCAAAGTTACAATTCTCCATTCACTGCCCTCCAAGTTATTCTATGTGGCTTAATACCATATAAACACACACAGTATGTGAGCAACAATCTGAAACAAGACAACAACTTAATGGATTTCATTCAGGTACTATATATGCTTTGTACAGAAGACATCACATCAGACTGTCCCACTTGTTCAGGCAGGGAAGGTATACTACAGACCCGGTCAATCAAAGAATTTCCACTGGCGAAGTATAGGAAAAAGGCCTTCTCTGCCCCATCCCTGCACTGTCGATCATCTTTCCCTCAGAAGTGAGGAGAGCCTCCAATCTCTTGGCCTTCTACAAAGGGCACAAAACTTGGCTTTGTCACAGAAGCCCAAACAATGATGGGGCTTGATGACCTCATGGGAATCTTGCCCCCTGCCTGTATTAACAACTGCCAATCCCCACCTTGGAATTTTTCACCTTCTGAAACTTCAATAATGTTGTTTTTATAATTTTAAAAATTATTCTGATTTTAAAGTTTAATTTTATTGATGATTTACTGCCCAGAGCCCCTTCCAAGGAAGATGGGCAGTTAAGAAATAGGAAGTACAAAATATATATAAATAAGAAGACACACAGCTCTGTACTTAAGCAGATAAACTGAGGGGTTGCTACCCTCTTAGTTCAATAACCAGATGTCACAGCTCATGTTGGTGCCTATTGGCTTGCCACTGGAATCAAGGAACTGTGGCAGTGCCAATTGCAATGGAAAGGGGCATCTCCTCTGGCCTTCCTACCACAGCTTTCTAAATCATCCCTCTGCCAACTGCAGGCAGTGTCCTTCAAGGCTTCTTTGAGTTCTATGCCCATTAGTCGGGTATAAGTGAATGACAACTCCCGGAAAGGTGGACTGAAGCAGGAAATATCAAAGACAGCATTCCTCAGCAATCCAGATTAACCTAACTGAGAGGAGAATCTATCTTTTAATGGGGAGGAGGGTGGAAGTTCATTCCCTACCCAACTGGCAGGAAAAAGAATGCATGTCTGGCTACATTCTGCCATTTGGGAAAAGAAGACGCTTAAGTCTTCACTGGGCTGCCCCTGCAGGGATCTTCCTTGTGCATCGCCAAGGTCTGCACTTGAATAGCAGGCCCTAGCACATCACTGGCCTATTTGTTTTATCGAACTAATTTTACTTCACTTCTCCTCCCACATGTTCCAAAAGAGGGGTCTGGTGCTGGGCACTTTCACTCGCATCACCCTCAAATTTTAAATTTGATTTGAAGCCCCAAATCTCCATGTTTAATAACAAATGCAAAACATAAAACAGGATTTTTCCTTGTGTGGCACTGAATTTATTTGATTTAATAAATTTTATTTATTTTTAGCTAACATTAAAAATTACCTGCACAGGACTTTCAAACCTATTAGTCCAAACAATATATAAATATGAATTTAATAAACCTCCTTATATTGACCCCAAAACCTGTACCTGGTCTCTCCCAATCTATCTCACCAACAGCAAATTCAACAATAACAGAAAGAAAAGGAATGGACAAACCAAATTTCCTGGTTTGCTATTGATTGCTCCTCTGGATAAGAACAGAATGGTAATTTCAGTATCATAAATTATCTTAAAAGCTCCATCCTTTGCACTAGGAAAAACATGAAGTATTACCACAAAATAGAAAAAAAAAGAGATCCAGCAAAAAAATGGGGGAAAAAAAGCAACTTTTTTTAGTCACCTGAAATTACCCATTAGCACTGCAATTAAAGAAATGCATAAAGAAAAAGAAAAAAGAAAAATCCACCCACACAGATTACTCTTCATGGGAAAGCCACATAGCAGAACTAATAGTTTGGTATTCTCTTCTACATTTTGTGTGTGTGTGGGGGAATAACAGCGGTAGCACTGTCCTGAAAAATGTAGTTTAACTGGTTCTTCAGCATGTTGAATAAACTGGTAAAAAAATGAATTTAACTGGTTGTGCAGGAACCATGGAAAAAGTTCCCGGAGGCAGTTTTTCTGAAATGTACCATATTACCTCTTGTGACGATTAAACATTCCTACTACCAATATTAGTGCTTATGCAGTAGCAATTACAAATTAAAATAAAAACTTGTTCTTTATGAAAGTGCAGCATAATTCATTGGCCAATGCTCAAGAAAGAAAATATTGTATATTATTAATATGGCCAGAAGTATCAAATAGTAAAAAAAATGTTTTATTTATTTATTTAATATGCTACTCATCACACTGTCAGGCAAATGAATTGTTATCCTAAACTTATGTCATTTTTTTTCTTCCTTGGCTTCACCTATGCAAAAGAAATTTGCTTGCAGACACGAGTTTCTTAGTTTACAATTTATTTAGTCAGAATCCGCATTCAATACCAAGAAAGGTTTGCAATAGAGCTAGACAATACCATTCTATCTAAAGCTAATGCAATCCAAAGTTGTAGTAACAGAGGGATACAATCAAGATCAAGGGAAGTACTAATACCACTCTATAAAGCCTTAGTAAGACCACACCTAGAGTACCGCATCCAGTTTTGTTCACCACATTATAAAAAAGATGTTGAGGCTCTAGAAAAAGTACAGAGAAGAGCAACCAGGATGATTAGGGGACTGGAGGCTAAAACATACAACGAACATTTGCAGGAACTGGGCTTGGCTAGTCTAGTAAAGAGAAGGACCAGGGGAGACATGATAGAAGTCTTCCAATATTTGAGGGGCTGCCACAGGGAGGAAGGGGTCAAGCTATTTTCTAAAGGGCTTGTAGGCCAGACAAGGAATAATGGATGGAAACTGAACAAGGAGAGATTTAACCTGGAAATAAGGAGAAACCTTCTGACAGTGAGAATAATCAACCAATGGAACAGCTTGCCATCGGAAGTTGTGGGAGCGCCATCACTTGAGACTTTCAAGGAGAGATTGGACTGCAATTTGTCAGAAATGGTGTAGGGTCTCCCGTTTGAGCAGGGGGTTGGACTAGATGACCTACAAGGTCCCTTCCAACTCTGATTATCTATCTGCAAACTTCTTCTCTTGCATCTGTGAAGTGATCTATGATTTCATATTCTTGGTTAAAACAAACAACAGGTGGCAATGAACACTTCAAACCTAAGGGCAGGCCTCCAATGCCCTATTAGTTTATGCCACAGACTGTGGACTGTGAAAAAAAAGACTCATCAGAACCCAAGCACATTCTTAGGGATCAGGGTTGGCAGATCATGAAGCAAAACTGGTCACCCAGCAAACAAGAGATGGAACAGATAATCTTAACTTCTGCTGACTTTTAGAAATAGAGATTTAGGCATGATAATGGAGAAATGAGAGAAAAACTTCAGATGATTTGTGATCCAAGAGTGTCATTAGAGAGCAATAACCCAAAGAGACAACTGAAGGTGCATAGGTTGGTTTGGGAAGATCTGGAGATTAAAGCAATACATGAAGCCCTGTGAAATGATTCGGCAGGAGAATGGAGCAAGCTGCAGAGTGTGCACGGGAGCATGAAGCATGGACTGAGCAAGGGAGGACTCTAGTTGTTATATCTTCATGATCTGAAGAAAGTGGCTATTTTTTAGACTCATAGGGCTGCACTACTTGAAATGTGTTTTTGCTACTCAAAAATATACCTGTTTTATAATTTTGATCAAATTACCATATCCAATATAGCAACCATTTGGCATTCATTAGACTTTTGGAAGAATTTAAAATGAGGAATATTTCTCCATATTAACTGGCCATATCAAGCTATTCGTTGCAGGAACACTCTGTTCTGGGCCGTTGTTAAGACCTAAAATAAGATGAAAAACCCTGGCATGTCAGTAATACATATAAAACAGAAATGGATGGCCTTGTCAACCATAAATGAAACACGAGTCAGCAGTTTGATGCAGCTGCTAAAAAAGGAAAGCTATTTTGGGGTACATCTATAGCAGCTTACCGTCTGAATCATTCATAGGACTTTACTTGTCCTATCCAACCATGTAGAATACCATGCCAATTTCTGGACATCACCACTCAAGAAGGACAGTGACAAATTGGAATAAGTTCATAGGAGAACTACTGAGATAGTGAAAGGTCTTACAAAGAATGTTTAAAGAATCTGGATATGTTTAGCCTGTATTAAATTTGTCAATCAAATATATAAAGAGTGGGGAATAGCATGGACGTATGTACAGAGGGCAAAAGCAGAACCAATGGATTAAAATGAAAATGAATCAGATTCAGGCTAGGCATCAGGGAGATTTTCTTTATTATATGTTGTAAGTCTAGAAAAGAGATTGCCTCATAAGCTAGCGAATTTTTTTTTCACTAGAGGTTTTCAAACATAGGCTTCCACACTGAATAGGGCTAAACTACATGCTTCATAAAGTCTCTCAAACTCTATGATTCTTTACTCTTAATTCGAAAGATTATATAGTTTACCAGTCCACATGAGCTCACATAAAGGAATGAAATTCCAGTGATACTCAAAAAAGATGTAGGTAGTTAAATATTTGTTCAACTAACCAATTAAGTTGTATATGCTTCTTACTACACTTGAAATGAAGGAAGATATTCAAGGATTTTACAATGAATTGCAAGAGGTGCTAGATGTAACATCAGTAACTTTATTAAAGAATGACTGGAATACAAAAAAGTGAAGAAATAGAAGACAGCAATCAAAGCAAGAATTTCATATGGTGAAGTTAATCAAGTTTTGTGAAAATAATTATTTATTTATTAGAAATATTTACCTCAAGCAACATACACTCTACAAATGACATCTCTGAATGGATATAAATAAATTGACTCCATAATAGGAAGTAGTAAATGGGCAAGCCCAATTCAGGCTCTCAAACATTTCTAGATATAAATGGTGGGAAAGACTGAATTATTGGTAGCAAATATGCAAGGTAGTCTTAGAAAACTAAAGAGACAAACGTGCCAGCAAAATATGTTCTGGGGGACATACAGTCAAACTTGAGATCAATGTAAGGAATCAATTGAAAATGCTTAGAATATGAGGAAAATTACCATTGAGGAACTATGGGAAAAGGTAAGTGTTCTCTTTTCACTATTTCAATCGAAAATGTTAAGAAATAAAACAAAACAAAAAAACTTGAGATCTTTTTAAATTCAGAGCATTCACTGAAAAATTTATAGGTAAGATGAGAATTACTCTTATCATAGACGATATTTAATAGGGAAATGAAATTAAAGGATGGAAAAGCTATATTGAAACTTGAAACATTTTTCAGAATGACAGGAATATTTGTAGAGAGACAATATATTTAAGAGCTAGAAAGTTATCAAAAGATAATCCTCAACAACTGGAATTGGAACAAGAATTTCCATTACTAAGCAAGGTGGTTGTTCAATGAGTCATGCCCAATTTTACAACTATTTTTTTGCCATGGCTCTTAAACAAATCACTGCAGCTATTAAGTGAATCACATGGTCATTAAGCAAATCTGGCTTCCCCCATTGACTCTGCTTGTGGGAAGATAGCTGGGAAAGGAACAAATAACAATCACATGACGATGGGACACTACAACCACTGTAAATACATGCCGGTTGCCAAGCACCTATATTTTGACCATGTGACCGTGGGAATACTGCAACAGCGATGCGTGGGAGGACCAGTTGTAAGTTTCTTTTTCAGTGGTGGTGCAACTTCAAATGGTCACTGAAAAAATGTTTATACACTGAAGACTAGCTGTAGATGCAGATGAAATGTTAAGCTATTTAAATCTGCAGGGCTAGAGAAAGTTAAAACCTTAACTGTTCTACATCAGCAAATATGGTTTACACTTTAGAATAATTACTGTAATATACTTTTAGTAAAGAAGGAAATGGAGCCCATTTTGCTGTAGGTATTATCTGTTCTATTTTCACTTCCAAAAATGGCAAGGAAAGAACAAGAAAGGGGTGGGGGGGATAATGAATCTGACATAATTTTGATCAGGGTACTTTTCCAACAGTTAATTTTAATTGTTCAGTTGTGTCCAACGCTTGACAAGGCTATAGGCAAGTTCTCTCCATACTACCCTGTCAGGTACAGATATGATGGAGTATTTTGTTGATCTGTTAGAACAGGGGTGTCAAACTCGATTTCATTGAGGGTTGTGTTTGACCTTGGGGGGGCAGGGGATGTGGCCAGGATAGGCATGGCCAGCTTGATGTCACTCATCTACGCTCCGTTTTCAGTTGAGGCGCCCGCTCAGGCTCCATTTTCAGCCGCGACGGCCTCTTGCAACCTCTTGCCAGTGAAAATGGAGCTCAGGGAGGCCGCACATGGCTCTCCTAAGATCCATTTTTTGCTGGCAGTGACACTGCGAGTCGGTCCTTTGCTGTTTCCAGCGTGGACCCATGAGCGAGATCTAAGACCCCGCAGACTGGAACTGGCCCACAGGTCTTGAGTTTGACCTGTTTGAGTTTGAGTTTCTCCTGTATTAGAAGGAGAGCAAAGGATTAATTGGCTACTTTCTTTTAAGGAAGGAAACAATAAAAACTAAGATATTTGAAAAAGTTGGTGTTTATTTTCCCTACAGCACATAGCACGTCATCTGTAAATTATGTTCAACAGTAGATTAACATTCTAGCTCTTGACAGCATGAATCCCTAAATAGAAGTGATCCAGAATATAGTAATTCTTTTTTTTCTATGAATCTCAAGTTAAAGGCATTAAGTATTAAACTGGTGTATTTTTGCCCCCAAAATTGCCTAGACTGTCAAACTTGCTCAGACTTGTAACATCCCACCAAAGTAGGAGATTAGAAGACATTAAGGAGGACAAAAGAGTGCTTCAAAAGGTGTTACACGTAAGTCAATGATTGTGCAAGTGGAACTGGAAAAGCACACAGGAAGGGATTGTGTAAAATCTTCACAACATTGGAGTATAGCCTTCAAATAGTTTTTGCTGTTTATCGGGATGTTAAAAGGTAAAGTCTCTTTCAATTAAAACTCAATGACTTCATCAAATATAATTTAAAATGAGATATGCAAGGGGAGATGTGCTGTATAAACAATAACTAAAAATATGTAAAAGCTTGGCTACATTATCTGAAAGAGAGCAATAATATTGACTTTTTTTAAAATTTAGAGACTGACTGACTCAAAATGATTCTGAATGGCTTACAATTAAAAACAAAAAGAAAAAGAAATCTTGAGTAGCCTGATATATAGGTGTGTGTGTGTGTGTGTGTGTGTGTGTCAATGGAAGGACTATAACTCAGTTTCTTGGTTTCTAGACTGGCATTTTAACCACTACTCCGCAGAAAAAATCCAACTGGGGTATAACTATCCCCCAGCCCAAAGTCTGGGAGAATAACTAGGTCTTCAATGGTTTCCTGAATATCATGAAGATGGAGCCATCTGGATTTCTGAGAAGACAGAATTCCAGAACCCACAACAGAGAAGATCTGTTTGTTTCCTGGATTCCATTAGATGAAACTGTTTAATTGATGGGACTCAAAGCACACCCACTCTGCTCAATCTCACTTACCTCTTTTCTATTAGGAATGATATAATGACACTGTATATTTCTAAATCTCTATAATTTGTTAATAATAAAAAAAAAAAATTCTGACAAATTGGAATTCCACAGACAAATCTAAACATGGGAGCAGTAATTACTAAACCTTTATCAATGTTTCCCCCCAAATTGTATTGAATGTTAAAAGTCATAGCCTACTTTAAGAGATGCAACTCCTTTAGTATATTATGAAACCCATGCATTTTTAGCCAGATTTTTTTTTCAAATGATATGCCAAGACACACTGGCATTATTTCATACCAGTTGCATTGTACAAAATGTTGTTAACAATGATAACAATCAACACTGCATAAAACCTAGAATTACATCGCCTACAATATGATTATTGCACTCATCCTCTTTCGAAGGGCGTCACCTATCACGTGATTGGTCCATATTAATGTAACAATTATACAATACTGGATGAAAGTACAATTAGTTCACCTCAAGAGTGGAAAACAGCTACTAGCTTTTCTAGGTCAATTTTCCAGGACCAGTTATATCCATTAATGAAGAAAACAAGAAGCATCCTGTCTCTGGGGCTGTACTCCCTCAACTTGCATATCCAGGTATTTTATTCTATTGCCTCCAGTTTAATACAATACCTACTGCACCTGCAGATTTTGCTCTACTTCAGCTACAGCCCAGTTGAGCAGGTCTGCCCAGAAGCTACCACTTCCAGGGAGTGGCTGGCTTTTAATAAGCTCTTAGATGCACTGGGATCATGCCCAGGGGCCAGCATCACTTCCCTAGCTTTTTTCAGATTGACAAATATAAAAAAGAAACCAGATTAACTTTCTTAAAGAAACAAGAATCTATTGATTTCCAAGTAGGATACATTGGTCTCTATACCATTCTGCCTCAGATTATCAATATTTGAAAAGTAAAGGTCCGTGGCTTATTTTAAGTTACCTTCGTATTTACTCCAATTCATTCTTTAAAATGTATACACAAGCCAAGCCAATATTTATCAGTTTGGCTTACACTGATACAAATTTTTTTAAAAAATCAGTGATAATCAGATTCCTAGATACTGTTACAAGATATACATGCTGGTTGCCAAGCAGCTGAATTTTGATCACGTGACCATGCAGATGCTGCAGTGGTGGTTAAGGGCAAAGACCAGTTGTAAATCATGTCATAACTTTGAAAAGTTGTTAAATGAATGTTCATAAAGTTGAGGACTGTCTATATGGAAAAGTAATACTGGCAAAGGTAAAGAAGCAAGCACTGACTATTGCATTAAAAAGACCTAACTATATACTCACAGATCTCAGCAAATTTTATATCACAAGCTCCACAGATACAGAACTTCAAATTGAATTTGCACCCTCTAGCATGCATGGAGACAGATACCAACTAGCTACTAGGACATATCTATAGTTGTCATGGAGTACATGAAATCCCAAGCCAGGACAAAAAAACTGGCTAACTTAAATAATCTGGTAACAGATGTTTTACCTGTTGAAGAGTAGAACTTTTAGATTGGCCACCTAAAAGATCATTTTTAGTGTCATCCTGACTTCCTTGGTTAGACCACAATCCGAAAGCAAGGCAGATCAACCAGCAGCTTGTTCTTCTTTCTTTGCAACATTCAAGTTGACCCATCATACCATATTTCCCCATGTCTTTGCTATTCAGTGTTCATTTTCAGGGTATTTTCTGGGTCTGACATATCCTGTCTTTCTGTCATGTGTTTTAGCACTAAGCTCCAGTACAACTTATATCTGGATTTCTCCCACATAAAAAAACAAACAAACCAACTCTTTGGTTCCAGCTCAAAAAAAAGCCAAAGTAGGGTGTTTTCAGCCTTTTAAAGACAATTTCCTTAATTATGGCCTTATTGATCAGTAGTAGTATATATTTTAAAACGATGGAATCTAGGACAATGGCTTTTACAGGGATCATACAATTAAATATATCATCCCATGTGGAATTTGTTTTTCATAAGGAGCAAAGCCGCCAATCAGTCCCATGGCATACTTCATGTCTGTGGAGATTCTCACTCATCCAGATCAGGGTTGTCCCAAAGGTGCTTTTTCAAGAGGCAAATGGACTTTCTTTCCTTTTTCCTTTAAGACAATTCACTTCTCATCCAAGAAGCTTCTTCAATCAGAACTGAAAAAATGCTTCTTGGGTTAGAAGTGAAACGTTTTCAAGGAGAAACAAAGGAAGTCCAATTGCCTCTTTGGGACATGACATACCTCATTTCTCCACTTTGTCGCCATATGTCTGTTTCCTTCTCAAGCACTACCCACAAGGGTTAGTCAGACAATTGATTCAATATTGCAATAGTTGTCCTACACATTAACATCCCGATAGCTATATTTAATACCAACTGCATTCTCAGATTGCCTTAAGAGATAGTTTATGCATATATCATAAACAGATAATAGAACCTGCTCTTTACCTTTCATCTGCTTCTAGTTTCTTCAATCTTCTATTTATGCCTTGAAATTCAACTTTTTACCTATGTTTTCACATTTGCATTCATCTTTGCATTCTCATCTGTGTGATCTAGTGCTTGATCTCAAGCTTCCCTGTATTTCTTTTCCCATCAGCATCCACCTATCTGAGGAAAAGTTTAACGTTAAAAAATACATTAAAATAAAATTATCTAATCTGAAATATATGTTCCTTTTTTCAGTCATGATAACTAATAAATTGAAAATGTTATGTATTTCGGTGGCAACCTCAAGAATCTACAAGGCTTCTAAGATCTAAGTCCAAAAGCCTAATTTTTTGAAAAAGGATATGTAGCAGTAAGAAAAAGCCTAAGCCCTTGAACCATTTGTTGGAGAATAATAACAACAGGACTAAGACTCTGGTTGAAACAAGACATCATTAAATGATAACACAAAACAGAGATATTTTGCTATTTGGTTCTTTCAAATAATTGTAATATCAACTGAACAAAAACAGGGTTACCACAGGACAGATTTTAATAGTTAAAAGTGAGCAAAGAGAATAGTAGTTTGCCTTTCTATGCCAAGGGAAGAATGTGTTTGTCTGAACAAGAATTTTAAAAAAATAAAGTATGTTTCCAATCAACGATCAATGTTTGATCAGGGTGCATCTTTAGTACTTACTTATAGTACTGTAGGTACTATAGATACTATATTTCGTTTTGAATACAGTTTTAACTTTAATTCATAGAAACACATGCTTTCCTTATCAGAGAACGAGAAATTACTATTCTTTTTAAAGCCATGCTACAGAACATTGGTAGTAATTGCTTCCATTCCAGGTACGCACAACACTCACAGAGAGAGAACAAAGTCTGTCACCATTAGAATCTTCCTCCTTACAGAAATTACATCTTAATACCTTAATATCCATGTTAACTTGATCACCTCTCCCTAAACATTGTTCACAGTCTCAAATAACATCCATTTTCACTGCCTCCTACCAACAAGCTATGGTAGGAAGCCCAAGTGGCAGGGTAGCACTTCATTGCAGTCTCTACAAAGCCATCATTGCCCATAAGGCTCAGTTTTGCCTTTCCTCTAATGTTTACCTGTCACATCCATTCAGGTTGTGCAGAGAAAAAGCACTAATACGGAGAGTAGCTGCTTTAGTTATGACTGTAACAAGCAGAAAGGGCACAAGAGACTGGCAATAGCAGGGAATTGTTTTGACATACAGAGCATAGACAGGAAGAGATTCAGAGAAACCTAAAGCAGACAGCCCTTTAAATTTGCCATTTGAGTTTATTTTTTACAGTAAATATAACTCTAAATGTAGATATCAGGACTGAAATAACTTTGGAAACTACCAAACTTTTATTTTTATTTAAATATATAATTCTAGAAAAACAATATTCTGACTCACACAATATTATGCTAAATTACCTTTCAGTATTCTAACTTCTGACCATAATCCCCTGCTAGTGAATCTAATTGTTCTCCCCCTTCCCCCTCCCTATCCTATGGTGAGCCCATATCACGAGAGTTTACTTAAGATATCCTGCCCATTCCCTCATAAATACAAAGAGAGAAAAAATGAGTAAGGATCATTAGATCAGCATCTTAAACAAAAGTTTGTTTACTTTAAAGTAGTACAACACCAAATTCCAGCAAATTGCTGAGATGATTATAGATTTGAAAGCTGTAAACTAGATATGGAGAAATATCTAAAGGTTGTAGGCAGAAGCTGGTACCTCTGAATCATATATCATTATTTATACTATTAATTACTGAATTCACATCCTTCCTTAAAAAATAGACAAGCACCTCAAATAACTACTAATAAGAAAAATAGAGAATTCCATACAAAGCTTGATCATATAATAGTTGAAAATATAAAACAAAATATTATAAAAATGTTCTTAAGTTAAAACTCTGAATTTAAACCTTTCATCTCAACACACCCTCAAAGCAGAAGCAGCAAAGGAAGTACATTTCATATCTTGGCACTGACAAAGAAGAAGAGTCTTTTCCACTAATATAACATTTGGATTTCTGCAAACATGTGATTCTTTAGAAGGGCTACTCCTTTAGGCTGTAATAGACTGTCAGGTTGATATTGAGGTGACACTGAAGGCACTAACAGCACCATAGATCTTTCAGTATAGAACTGATGTGAACACAGTACTGTGCAGTGATAATCTAGCTACTGTACTGAGTAGCAACTGACTTTTTTTTCCAGATTCTCTTAAAGATAGCCCCATATTGCAATAGCATAGATCCTGTTGTAGTTGATACTATGTTGTAGATACTATGAATGTGATTTGTTTTCTTAAGTTTTCGCGGGTACTTACATGTATGGTATTCAGCTTTGTTCGGGTATTTTCCCACGTCATTATAGTTGTGCTTTTAAAGTTGTAGCAACGTTTTGGCAGAATCTCATCTGCCATCATCATGAATGTGATTGTGTAAACATGTTAACACTGTCACTTGGAATCACCACCACCCTAAAGTAATGCCAGATCAAGAAACACTCCTAGGTGGTAATCTCACAAGAGAAATGCAAGGCCTTCAGAACGGGTTGAATCTTAATCTCCAAGCCTGATTTTCTACTGATTTAACAATACCTCGGTTCTGCATGCATTTAATTTGATTATGCTCACTCAAATACAGCAGACAATACCAGTTACTTCTTTGGTGCTAGGTGATGAAAAGCAACAGAACCTAGCAGATGTGCCTCTCTATGATTGCATGAATTTGCTTATATTATATAAGAAGTATTTTGAGAGGGAATTTAAATTATATAACATGTTTTCATCTGTAAGGCAACACAAGGTACTAAGTTGAGGCAAAAGCTTGTGTAGGCATCTCACAGGTCCTCAACAGATTTGTCCACATAACTTACAAAAGAAAAGAAAGAAATGGCTTGCAGCACTTTTCCTACTGTTTATGTATCAATCTGAAAAGCAAACTAGATTTACCACTATTTGTAGATCTTTTCTTCTGAAAGCAAAATGAATGCATTTACAAAGTACAGATACCAAACATAGTTTTGCATAGGCCTGGTGGCTCTCTCCTCATTCCCAGATGTTGGTCTGCAAGCAATCTCATGTGCTTTATAATTTTCTGTAATTATTTATGGTCAAGAGAAGCCAGAGCAGGAATCTTGATTCATGTAAGCTTCTTTATGATTTCCATTTTAATCTTCTGAAGAAGAGTAGTCATCACTCTAGGTTTGAATGATACATTCATTAGAAAACAAGCCAAGGACAATTTGAGGAAAATTGCTACTGGGTGTGTAGAAAGCTAAACTGTAGTTAGCGGCAAGTTATATTGGAAAGCACCCCCTATGTAAATAAGGAAACATCATCCCAACTATTTTGTCTTCACTCTAAAATGGAAGGAGTAAAAGGAGCCTGCCTCACTGGCAAGACTTTCAATAAATCATTTCTTAGTTTAGCATGCTGCATTGATAATTTCACTGGGCATGAGGCCAGACAGAGAATTCAATTGCCCAATAAACAATATTATCTTCATGGAGGGGCATTAAAATTACCATCATATTATTGAACCACAGTCAGGAAGGATAGGCACAATTGCTTAAGCCCGTCCATTTTTGTAAAGCACAACAAGAAGCGTTCTTTTCATGTTAAAGGATCATGTGGAGATTTGTAAAAAATACTGTTTTGAAAATATGGAGCAGATTCCTTTTACATTTAAAAACATACATTTCCTACCACACCCCGGTCACTTCCCATTTGGGTTAAGATTAGGGTTTGGACTACTGCAATGCACTCTATATGAGGCTGCCCTTGAAGAACATCTAGAATAGGGGTGTCAAACTTCCGGCCTGTGGGCCAGATGCATCACATGCTGGTCATGCCCACAGCTGGTTTAGTGAAGGAAGAAAAGTCATGATACGTCATGTAACATCACTGTGATGCTGTGAATTTGATCTAGAGGCTTCAGTTGGCTCAAAACGTAGCGGCATGTATGTGCAAATCCATATTTCTTTTGAGAGAGCTGAATTAGTTGCCAATTTGTTTCTGGGGCAAAAAGGTGCTAGTTATCAACTGTAAAGCCCTTACATGGGGGCTATCTGATGGACCACATCTCCCCAATTATATCTACCTGGCCCATCAGAACAGAAAGGCAAGGCAAGTTGTGAGTCATAACTATCAAGGAAGTACATCTGGTGAAACCTAGGACAAAGGCCTTCTCTGTGGTCATTGTCTCCCTTGGGAACATAATTCCCCCAGACATAAGATTGCCTCCTCCTTTGTTTTTCTACAAGGCTTTGTAAAAATGACTTTATCAGTGGGGACCCCATTTGAAACTGATCAAATGCCTGCCTTTATTTCTGCCGCTGTGGATAGGGGAAAGTTTAAACTGTGAATTTTCAATTGTGGATTTTTAATGTACACATCTGAAATTACTTGAGTTGCACAACTACATAACTTTGTATGTACAAATATGTAAGTATCTTTTCAAATTTAATATTAACTTTGGGCTCTAGCCTTACCTTTCCCATAATGCTCCAGATACAATGGACAACAATTCCAGTAATTACCAGACAGAATGTCATATATACCACTGCTTATTTGGGATGATGGGACTCAAAGAGTCCATTCTATCCAGAGGTCATTATTATGGACAACACTATCACAGAACATTCAGAAAAGAAGCCATAAAAACTAAAATATTTCCATTTAATGCTTACACTATAAATTTTGTCAAATAATAATTATCCCCTCAAAAGAAGAAAAAACATAGACATATCATTAATTCAATGGAAACAACATTTTGTACAAAGAGTTTAAAATAAAAGTCCTTTCTTCTCTCTCTCTCTCCCTCCCTCCCTCCTTCCTTCCTTTCCTTGCTAGGTTCTCTGAGAGGCTTCCATCAATTAGAAATTTCAGAGTTTTCCCTGAAATTCCACCTGCTGCTTTGCTTAATAAAATTGTATTATTAACCTTTGCACTCAAGCAGCATCCTCGCATTAAGTCCTAGCTCTGAGAATCAAACTATATTATGCAACTATTCCATCTTTATCTCCTTAATGAATTTCTGCACTAAGAAAAGTGCTGGGAATACACGTGCAATTAAAAATGGGTTGTGACAACAAATGAGCCTCCTGTAAAATTGGATGCTGAGGAACTAAATTGATTTTTTCTCTCTTCGACAGGCTAAATCAGTTTATTCATATATACAATAACACACAGTAATCATGTAATAATAGTACAGTTGTCACACAACATGCTCAGTGACTGTTAAAGAAAAAAACTTATTCAATGTCCTGCTGAAATGACTTGGTTCCACTTACAATCCTATGGCTGCCAACTGCTGACAAGCTTTGGCAGGTTTCTACAGCACATAGTCTTGCCGTTTCTGGACAGAAGTTATCATGAGGACAAATGTAGGGGGGAGGTGGAAGCTGTGTTACAGAATACAAGTATTCTCGCCAAAAGACCTGGATAAGAAAATACAAACCAAGTCATGTCCTGGGTTGCAGCCTGCAATAATCATTTGGTCTTAGTTATGAACTCCCTGTTACTCAGAAATGATTTCAAAGATTTAAAACTAAGAAACATGCCTGTGTCATGTTCTATTCCCCTTGACAGGAGGCTATTCACTCAGAGAGTAACACAAATACTGCTTGTTGAAGGCAACAGACATGACAAGAAGTTCTGCTCAATAGCCCGAATGCTGAAGCAACATCAAATGAAAGCAATAGAGGAAAACACATGAACTGTAGCTTCAGGCTGAAGTAATATCAGGTGCATCTCTACACCCTCAAGGCTTAACTCCTACACTTTTAAGTCCCTCCCATTGAAACAGCCTCCTTCAGTTTCACTTAATCAGGCAGTGAACAGGTACTTCTCTCTCAACACTGACAGCAACAGTTTAATATTTCAGAACAACTTGGATCCGAGTGCCCAAACTCACAGGTAAGTTAACTTTCAGCCATTCAACAATTTACAAAATGATATAAAAGAAAAGACAAGCAGCTAACTAAACTGTGTTAGTTAAGTGTATTCCTTAGCATGTTCTGCCTTTCTGGCAGAACACAGTTTTTCCAGTACAAGTGCATTATTCTTAAAAGCAGATTTATGATATAAGGTGTAATTTTTTATTTAAATCTGTACAATATTACTATATTACTTTGTCCAAGCTAAGGTGCTATTACAGCTATTCTTAAGATGAATTTATTAATTTTCAGTGTAAAATAAACTGTTAAGATTCCCTCATTCAACACATTCAAGTGAAGTATTCTTACTTGTTTAAATATTTAAATTAAGAAGCCAGGTTTTCTGTTGTATTCAAATAAGTATAGTATCAGTTGCTATGACAGTCATAATTAAGATGTTGTTAAGATGTGTGTGTGTGTGTGTGTGTGCATGAAATATGGGAGAGAAAAGTATACTGTCTTGCTAATTTACTTTAAATGAATACCTATTGTGATTAGTATAAAATGGGCTTAAGTTGCTTTAAAAATGTAGAACCAAATAATTCCTGTACTTGGAATTTATAAATGTAAAATCTTATTTCGTTATAGTTCGTGCTGACTTCTACAGAATTTATCCTTTTCCTCATTTTGTACCCATCATCATCAAGCATGCAATTTTTTTTTATTTTTGTTAATAAAAATCAGTCATTTTAGTTTTAAACATTAGCAATCTAGAAGGTGGAGTAGTTAATCACTGGAAAATCTGGGCTGGAATAAAACTCAGCAATCTCATTCTTGCAAAATGCTGGATAGGTGACTGTGGCATGATTTTAAGTTATGCAATAATGCCACATCACAATATTTTAATCATAGCATGCCCTTCTAAAATGCTCCACCTCAACAAAGACTCGTCACCTAGATCAATATCACAAAAAAGAATGCTGCAACAGCAGCAGACCATATGCATAATGTTCCTTAAAAATGATTGCGTAGCCAGCCGTAGCTATGATATATTAAGCAAGATCATTACACCAATGTGCTCTAAAGTATATTTTGAAACAGCACTTTGAATGTGTTAAAAAATGTAATGCTGTACATTGGGAAAGCATTATGATTATTTTTCAGTGCTGAATTCAAAATATTTACACAGGTAATAACAAAGGCTAACAGAAATTAATATAACTTTTGTCTTTTTAAAAGACCAAACAAGACTTCGAATTTACTCCCAAATCTATAAAGTCTCATCCTTTCCCAGGTATCACCACTGCCAGTGTAATTGGAAATACACAAAGAGTACTAGAATCAAAAAATATATGTCCACATATATCTAACTGGCACTAGCACTATTTCACTTTAGATTGTTTTGTTTCACAAAAAGAGCAGTATGTATTTCATTTTAACTCTATTACTTATATTCTTTTTTAAAAAAAAAACTGGGAATGGCAATTAATGATTTTATATACCAAGCATAATTCAGAGTTATCACTAGCCTGTTCCTATTTTTTTTTTCTTCACTATAGTAAAAATAATCCACGTTCATTCCAAATATATTATGGAATCCTTAAGACTGCAATTCTATATTTATTCACAGGGGAATAAATATAGAATACATAGGTATGTTATTATTTACATAGATTTTTGCTGTAAAAATTATTTTGCACCCAGAGTTTGCCTTTTTCTATTTGAAATACCCAAAGAGATTATTTCAAAAAAGTTTGATTAAGTTATGTTATTGGAAAGATATATCTCAGAAACCGAGATGCAAGCTCCCATGCACATGATAATTAACCGTATAAATTCCAAGTTTACTTTAACTGTGCAATAAATTAATAGAAATTTAGTTTTAGCAAGGAAACACATACTACTTATTTTTTTCCCTTTTTTGTACTTCAAGAATTAATGGTGCATACTGAGCAACCTTTTACTGTATCTCAGTATACTCTTATATCAGAATATAAATTCAAACTGCTATTGGCTTTGTAAACCTTGGGGACAGTTTGTTGTGGCAACAGTAACTTGAAGTATTATTTGTGCAGAGGCTTATAAATTAGTACAAAGGTTGGAAAGAATCTGGTAGCACCTTTCAGACTGACAAATTTTATTGAAAGGAATAAGTTTTTGTGAATTGTAATATCACATCATCAGATACTAATTATTTCATTAATAAAATATGTCTGAAAACTTGTTATCAGACTCCTGACTTGGCTACAATAGCCTACATAGCTTTCTTCACACAAAGCTAGCACAGAGGTATTTTAGGTATAAGTTGAACTCACCAAATATTGCACCTTATTTATACAGCATTATCTAAATTTAAAATTGCATTATTCAAGCACTATTTTGCTGCTTTAAGATGGGTATTTTCTGTTAATATTGTCCAAATAAATTAGTGTGCATGTATAAATTAATTCAAACAACTATGTCAGAAAGATAATATACTAACATTCACTTGCTATTTTAATTATCTTCCAAATTGCAATACTGTTTTATATAGTTTCTATAGTAGAGCTTATGATTTTCAAATAGCTCCTATATTTAGTGGATCTTGCTTGAAGCATTCTAAATTTGGAAATAGCAGCTGAAAAAAAAGTCCCACCAAATTCTTCTTAAGCATCTTTTACATTCTAACCTGTATCAGGAGAAAATAAAAAATTATTTTTTTCAATTTAATGGAAAAGTATCACTAATAAACCAGGAATGAATTAAAGGGAAGCAAAATTCATTTAGAATGATATACACTTTGATATTGTAAATGATGGGTCAATCTTTCATAATGAATAGAAAAATATCAAGTTCAAAAGGAACAGGAGAGGGTCAAGTGACATTGTAAAAGTTAAAACAAAGTATGGTGTGTGAATTTTCAATCACAAGTATGAATTTAAAAATCCAGAAAGACATAAAGTTTTATTGACATATATTTGTTTTTAAGGAATTACAAATTTTATAGCTTAATTTGTAATCACACATGTATAATATTTTACATTGAAAATATTAGATATTCTGCATTTACTTTAGTTTGTAGTTTAAACATTAATGGGAAAAAACTTTTCAAGAAATTGTAAAGCCATCATTTCCCTGTATTACTGTAGTTTCGGGTAACATACAGTATGTGGTTTTGCAACAGTCATCATTTTGATAATAGTGCTTACAGTTCATGATGAAATCATCACTTTTTAGATCTCTGCCATAACACATCTATAAAATCATGAGAACATGACTCTGAGAGATTCTCACGCCTTCAGAATCAGTACACATAGTGGAACAAGTTAATACAAGCCCGTCTGACTTATCCGCAGAGCAAATCACCAGCCTGTATTAAAAGTATCCATTTGTTTTATTTCTAAGAGAAAGCAAGAAAATTATGCCTTTATAAATCAATAGATGCTGGACTCTTATTTTTTATACCTTAGAGACCAGCCATGCTACACAACAGTGAGTTCGTTAGTAACATAATTATAAGCAACAAAGAAACTGCAACAAGATGTCGTTCCATAACTTAACATCAGACTCACTGTGGGATGTTGCAAATTATGCATACTAGCCGGTCCTTAAATATTTGCTTAGGCTGCTTAAAAAGCTTGTTTGCTCTCTAGTAGAGCTGGGTCAGCTCTCCAGGATGGAGTCAATCCCACTCCACCCTACTTCTCCCTAGCATAGAATCTCTTCCTCTTTCCCTAACTGGCTTGACTGGATTATGCTCAGGCTTCTACTTTTGTTACCAGTACCTGCCTTCTCTTCACATAGTCTCATCCACCTACAGTTCCCTCTCCCTCTGCTTTCATCTTTTCCCTGTCACATCCTGAGTGGATAGTCTTCCAGTGCTGTTTGTAAGAGTTCTCTTTAATTAATTCAACCAGAATTTCAGGTAGGAAACACCCCTGAACCTCAGGTCAGTTAATTAGGGTGCTAGTCCAGACTTAGGTGCTTCCCCTTAGGGCAATCTTGTTTGTAAAGGCTAAGATTCTTCTAAATTAGCTTCACTTTTCTAATACTTGTAATTTATTTGGATTCAGGGGCAAACCCATACAGTTAAGTTTGAGTATGGCATCAAGTTATTCAGGGTGGAGAGAGTCACAGCAAATGATGAAGATCTTTACAGGGAGGAATGTGTGGCAAAAAGGTCAAAGAGATTCAGTATTGACAGTAAAGGGCAGAATGATCACTTCACATATAAATGGCTGTATCTCCTCTTTTAGAGGGAGCTATGTCTTGCCCAGGAAAGATATTTTAGAACTTTGGTGATAAATCACTAAAATATAAATGCAAGATATATCAGAAAGGGAAAATAAAGACTCAATTCTATGTTGTAAAACAATGCCCCCCAACCTTTGGGGTACCAATTCTGTGGAGTGGTTTTTCTGTGGATGGTAGAAGGCGTAGTTTCATGTGTTGCCTGCATCCCGTGGATGGGGCTTTGCATGTTTGCAAGGCCTGGTTTCTGGCATGCTGCAGATGGGTATTGGTCCATGGATCAGGGATTGGGGATCTCTGCTGTAGAATAAGTTATAAAATTTATAAGCTACTTCTGAAATATTTTTACATAAATTTACAGGATAATTTTTAAATACCCTATAAAAATAAATATGGTCGTAGATAAGGTAAAGCAGCTACAATATTCTAATGAATAATGTACACTCTACAAAGAAAAAAATAAAATATTTGGAATTATAAATTTAGAAGAAATTTTTTTTAAAAGGAACATAATAGACATATATGTCTTGACATGTATGCGACTTGACAAGAAATAAGTTTTTTTTCTCATCATACCAATAGCTTAATCATACAATGAAGCTAATATTCTATATTCAAAAATAACAAATGCAATGTTCAGAATTGATTTTAATTTTATAGCTTAGCTTACCATTTCACATGGGGTAAAGATGGCTAATAATAAAATATAAAACAAATTACACAAATAAGACAAAGTGCTAAAACACAATGAAATATATATATGTGTGTGTTTGTATTATACACACACACACATATATATTTCATTGTGTTCTAGCACTTTGTCTTATTTGTGTAAGTTTCCATGTGTTTTCCCTTTGCCATTTCATTCTCTGCATTAGGATAAAAAGAAATAATAAGTTGAGAAATACCTGAAAAATTGTGATTTATTACTTCACATTACTCAGATTACATGTTATTAATGTGGCTTTTGAAAAGCAAATAGACACATTCAGGAAAAAGAAGTTCAGTAAATGGCTATTAAACAAGACATCTAAATATCATTCCGCTCAAAGATAGTATACTGGGAATAATCTTCATCCTGTTGACCTACTTATACCCTTCTCCAAAGATTCTATTTCCTCACAAGGTTGTTCAGTTTTGTTCAGTTTCAGATGCTTTCCTGAATATTTTCATTTTTATCCCAGAATATTTGGCCATAGCATAAATACCATGTCATTTTCAAGAAATAAGTCTTCCAGAACAGAAAACGATCCATATTATTTAGGTACCTGCCAGAGAACAATGGAAAATTCAGAGCCAGGATAGTGTAGCCTTTAAGATTTTAGATTAGAAACAGAGAGATTCAAGCTGAACCCCACTCTCAGCCATAGAAACTCAATGTGTGACTTTCAGACCAACCTAACCAACAAGTTGTTGTTGTGGAGAAAAAAAAGTGGAAATCATAGGATTCAGCTTCAGCTCAAGAGGAAAGGTGGAATAGTTACATAATGAATATATTCTAAATAAATAAATGACAATGTCTCAGGCCCAGAAGATAGAGATATGCATATCCTTATAAAAAGACTCTAATGTTTCTAACACTAATTTTTGTATTACAGTTTTCTGTTTGCAAGGGCCGTTATTTCCTGACACTTCCAAAACTGCCTTCATATCAAATCTTTTGGAAAGCTCTTCTTTGAGCTGGAAGAAACAATAAAAAGCACAAATTAATTTTAAACTAACTAAAGCTCTGTTAACTAATTGTTATAAGGACAATCCTAAACGTAACATCAGACTACAAGATGAGCCTCCTCAAAGAGCGCAAACCAAAAAAACCTCATTATATCCCCAGACCTCCAGGAAAACCATTTAAATACAAGTGCTTTCAGTGCCCCTTTACCTGCAATGAGAAATCACATCTTTTTAACCATATGAAATATGGGCTTTGCAAAAACTCCATTACGCTGGTGACAGAACAAGATCGTGTTGTCAAATGTTCAAAGTCAAATTCTTTGGAGACGAAGCAGATCAGTCAGGTAGACACTGCAGCCAAACCAACTTCTTCCAAGGTCCTCTCAAATTTTGATTCTAAACCTCAATATGCATTTGCCAAAGATGACTCCAAGGAAAATATGGAAATTCAAAACCAAGTGACAACTATATCAGTAAATGGACCAAAACCATCCACTGAAAAGGAACTAACTCTTCTCTGTAATGAAGAAGAAAGTACAATCAATGTACAGTCTGTTCTTGAAGGCATCGTAAGGCCTTCTGCATTTGTTCCAGTGGGAGAGCATCGGCACAATAAAGACAATAATGATATGTCTCAATTAAGTTCTCTTTCCGATTCAAATAAAGGCTCTTCCTTTCCAACAAAGTCAGCCTTTCATGCTCCAAACAATCTATGGAAAACAGGTGGTACAATTATTACTCCAGAGTTTAATCATAAAATTACACCTGCAAAAGGTTTCACTTCCATTCCATCTTATGTACAACCCATGATTCCAGAATATTCACCTTCACTGTATGAACATGGATTAGCTATCTATGCACCTTACTTCCTATCAGGAAACTCTCATGAGTGTGAAAGTTCAGTGTTGTCTGTCTACGGTTCTCAAGATCAAAGACATTTTCTTCCTCATCCAGGACCACTTCCTAAACCAATCAATCCAGCAACATATGAACACTACCGCTTATTCCAGCCATATCGTCCAAATCTTTCAGTTCCATATGGATTTTGTAGGCCAACAGAATCAGCATTTTACAGGCTGCCACACATTGCAGATATTAACAGAGACACAAATTCTCATTTAATGGAAGAAACAACCTTGCTCTATCCGCATTCTTCGAGTCCAGCCAGGTTATCACCACAAAATTCTCATAAAAAAACAGATGACTATGAAAAGGAAATACCTATGCTGCATAACAAAGGTCATTCTAAAGAAGATCAAAATGAAAGAGAAAATGCCAAAATGAGCCCTCGTGCTGGAAGTGCAGCAACTGGGTCCCCAGGAAGACCCAGCCCGACAAACTTCACTCAAACTAGCCATGGTTGTGAAGGCCTATTTGATCTTTCTAATAAGTCATCTTCAGTTATTAACAAATGTGATCAACCTGAAGAAAGCTTTACAGCATTCAGACCTGTGAGGAAAAGTACAGAACAATCTCCTCCGCCTGTATCAAAGGAAGATAAAGAAAACTCTCCTAAAAGGTAAAATGTCAAATGTCCTTTTAAAACATTTTTTTTTTCCTGCTAAAGTCTATGGTGAAAGCAAACATGCCCTCAAGATACATTACATAGGGCCTCCTAGGACATATTTCATTACTTGTCAAACTGGAAAACACACAGCAAGTAGGAAATACATGGGCTGCAACTATATATAGCTGGGTGGGAAAGTTTATTTTAAAACAGTGTGTGGGGGGGAATATTTCTTACAAGGGTTACATACCAGTGAGCAAGGCCAGGGCTATCCTAATTCGAACTTTTTTCCTTAAATTCACCACTATCTCTTTTTTGTGTGGCTCTGGTCTAATAATTTGCTGTTCTGAGTGCTGAATGAGGAAAAAGACATTTCTCTTCTCCTTATCCAATGAAGAAACAGATTGAGGACAGCAGAGGTTTTGGAGGGAGAATGGGGAAGAATGCAGTCAATGGACTTTTACTTTTGCCTTTCAAAGGAATGCCTCAGTATAATTTATTTCTATATTTATTGTGTTATTATCCCAAATTAAATAAGGGAATGGGTATGCATGGCAAATAATACGAGAACACATTAAAGTTAGTAGGAATTATAGTATATGCTATTGTTGTGCTAAGTAAACATGCCAACCACAGTACAAAATTATCAATTCCTTTTTTGCTTTTATTTTATTCTTTGCTTTATAAGCTAGCTTTATGCATATTTATGCAAGTATAAACACCATGTAAATAGTGAATCAAATGTTTAAGCATGCACAGGATTGCTAACTTAAATCCTGCCATTTATACAGTTATTTATACATACAATACCATTTACGGCACTTACCCTAGGCAGCGTTTGAGAACAAAATTATATAAAGGTAGTAATATGATGCAAACCAAGTCAATATAAACAAACACCAGAAGAATCTATGGAATAATATAACATTTTGATTAAAAAAAAAGGGATTAAGCATTGAATATTTCATTTCATGAAAGCAGATTCTAGACCAGCCTTTTAAAAGCTTTTTATTCTGGAGGAACATTTGAAATAACTTTTAGATTTCAGGGGAACCCCTGCATAAAAAAGCATTTTACAATAGGCAGTATATAGCAATGGCCTAAATGGCCTCTTCCCATTCTGTACTTTTAACATGTTTCACTTTCAACAATCATTATACATAGTAGGCCTCTCCAAAGTGAACATTTACTTATTTTTAACAGAATTATCAGAAAATCCTTGCTACATTCAGATATACATTGATAAAGCATAATACTTAATCATAATGAAATATATATTTCTCAGTATATACGATGCACAGATTGACTTCATAGTTTTCTTTTATGCAATCATCTTAACTTTTCGTGAAAATAAGCCAAAATGTATGAATTCCTCACATGTCACCTGAGATTTAAAACTACATCGCACATGCAAAAATATTAATCAGGTAAGCAAATGCATTTGCAATGATGTGTGTGTCTGTGTGTAACTATGATATAATTTTTCTAATAGCTTATATACAAGCAATTTGTTTCATTTCTAATTCAAAGTATCTACCCCATTTAAGTATTTTGCCAAATTAGACAATAACGTTTTCCATTTTTCCTCTCAGTAGTGACATCGGTAATGAAAAGGAAAATGTACAGCATGGAAATGATAATAATGACGATCCTTTGTCCAGTTCCGAAGATGATTCAGATGATTCACCCCTTAATCTTTCCAAGAAACCAGATGCAAACTTAGTCGATACACATACATATACAAGCACTTTCCCAACAGAAAACCAGAACTGCATGGAACTGCAGGAAATGCCTTTGAACCTTTCAGTGAAAGACAACTACCACATAAATTTAAGTCTCCAGAACTCACTATATGAAACTAAAGATCATAACCTTCAAAAAGTTGAAAATAAAGATTTGGGGACAGAAATATGTAGCCCTAAGAACCAAGCAGATAAAGGTTCCTTCAGTAAGTCTCTTTCTGTGATGCCTATAAAAGAAGTGCAGGAACCAAGGACAATTGAGAGTTGTGATGAGCAGAAACAAACTGCAGCCGTTGCTCTCTGTCAATTAGCTTCCTACAGTCCAAGTACGGTTCAAAAAGAGAGCACAGAGAAAAATATGCAAGAGAACAATTCTCAATATAGAGATTCCATTGCTGAACCACCCGAAACTCAGAATAATCATTGTAAAAAAGCAAAAGGACAAAAAAGGACCAATCACAGAGAAGCAACAAAAGTATCAGGAACCAAAAGAGTAAGAACAAATGAATGCAGTCGAGTGTTCACTTTGAGAAAGAGAACAAGGATAACATAATATTGTTCCACCAAATATCCAGTAGAGTTCATATGTACACTATCCAACAAAAATAACTAAACATTTTTTTTCAGTACCAATTTTTTATTTTTACTTTGCAGATTCATTTATTCTATTCAATTGAACTATGTAAATATTAAAATGTTTTGTATATACATTTTAAAGTAACCGAAATGTCTCATAATCATACCTTTTTAAAGTGAACATTTAAATGTAAAACTGAAGCTAAATGATAATTTCTTAAATGCACTATTGTAGAAACATGTTTCATAAATGCACTATTGGGAAAACAATTTATTACAAAAATAGAGCTTCTAGAAGTACATTTTGGATATAATAAGAGTGTTCTATCTGTCTCTGACTAATTTCATTTTCAAATCTGTTTTTTGTTATCCGGTGTATTTTTGCTGTTTTATTAATATTTTAAGAATGAAAATTTCCAATTGCTTAAGATTAGTGTTATTGAATTATCATTGATAATATACTAGAGCACTCATATTAAACTTTCTAAATTACAGTTTTGGTATTGTGTTTTTCCCAAGTCAAATGGCCCAATATAAAAATGTTATGGTTGAAATTTTAAGGCCTAAATTAATTGAATTAATTAAAATTTAGGACTTAAACAAAGTAGGGTCCCACACAAATTCTTACATGTTTGATAAACTGCAACTTGAGGTCCCAAGTACTGAGCGAAATGCAAATCAAGAAATTATTTATTTCAACCCATATTAGAAGGAATCTTGTGTTGTGAATTCTATATTTTACATCCATATGAGTTTGTAGCACTAAAGAAATTGCATACTATAAGTATCAGTGAATGTTTCGTAGACTTGTTTGTAATAATAATTTTCCATTTTACATGTTATAGTAATTTTTCTGCTTATTACAATAATATTATTTATATTGTAGCAAAAAATAACTTGCAAAGAAACAAACCATAAAGGCTACAGATGAATCTTAAGTATCATTATGAATATTCCTCAGAAAGTTACAACATTAATGTATCTTTGTATCTTTGTTACCAGTTGTAACAATGTTTAGCTGGGGAAGAATAGGTCACTCTATTTCTGATTCATGTCAATGTTGTATTTCTTTGGTATATATTCCATTTCTAGTGTAAAATTCATTTTTTAAAAAATGCACAAAAATCAAATATGTATTCCAAAATCTGTATTTAAATATTATTTATGTACATATAGTGAATATTTTCCAGTAAAATATACCTTTCTAAGTGTAATTTACTGAAGTATTTGCATTTTAGTATATTTCATCCTAAAATACATCTTTCATTATATTTTTAACCATCAAAATTACAAAATTCAAAGAAGTCCTTGAAATGTAAATCATAGCAACTCATTTTTCTTTCGATCAGAATTGAAGGAAAGTCACATTGTTCAAGAATCCCTGTATTTACATGGGGTACAAATGGAATATATAAATAGTTTGACCATTATCCAGAGGCATTAAAATGTTAAGTCTTTAGAGAACCTGCCATGTATGATAAGTGATTAATGAAGATTGTGCAGGTAGTTCTTACTTAATGATGGTAACTGACAACTTTTACTAAAGAAGATAGCTAGTGCTGTTATTATCTTAAACAATAAGAAAGGAAGATATAGGTGGCTAGGATATAAATTTCTCCCAGACTCTGAAAATACAAACAACTATATAGGCTACAGTGACTGATGGTATCACCTCCCCCTAATGAGATACTTTGCATGTCTAAAATTATTCAGAAGGAAAGGCAGCAATGGCACTCCCTAAGCTTTGGAAAGCTAGACTACTGCCAACCTAGTCTTAGCCAAAAACTGGCTCAGATTATTAACATATAATTATACCAAATCAAAATCTAACTTTATTTTGAGGAGTTTTATTTTGGGTTCAACTCAGTTTAAAAAACACTTACCATCTGATAGCCGGGAAGGAAGTAACAAGCCTCTTCTTCCCAATTCTGCCAGTGCCAAACATCCACCATGCCATGCATTATCAGTTTCCTGAAAACTACAGTTTTAGAAAACAGGGTTAAGATGATTTTTCCTAATTTTTCTTGACTATTGCAATGTGTTCTACATGGAGCTGCCCTTGAAAAGCATCCAAAAGCTTCAGTTAGTGCAAAATGCAGCAGCCCCCATGGTTTTGTGCAAACCTCAGTGTGCACATGTATCACCTCTCCTGCAGGAACTACATTGGTTGACGATTTGCTTCCGGATGCAATTCAGGGTCTTGGTTGTCACCTTTAAAGCCCTCCATGGCTTGCGACCAGGTTATCTGAGGGATTGTCTCTTGCCAGTCACATCTACCTGACCCACAAGAATGGAGAGGCAAGGAATATTGTGGATCCCATCCCCTAGGGAGATACATCTGGCAAGATCCAGAAGAAAGGCCTTCTCTGTGGGGGCTCCCTCCCTCTGGAACATTATTCCCTCAGACATTGGACTGGTCCCTATGCTAACACTCTTTTGGAAAGTGCTGAAGACATAGTTCTATCTGTGGGTGTGGGGAACCCAGAGTGGGATGGAGCCCATTAAATGGTTTGTATGAAACTGTGTTGTCGCTGGGGTGGGAGGGGGTTATTATTTTACTAATCTATTATTTTATTCTTTTTATTTCTTTTATACGGTGTTTATATCCGTGTAAACTGTCTTGAGTCGCCATGTGCAAGTAGGCTGCAATATAAAATTTCTACAATAAATAAAATAAATAATTCTGATTTTTAAAATGTCTTACATGATGCTGTGTAATTATGCAGCAAAACATAAAATCAAATATTTTCTTTAAATATGTCACTATGAATCAATCTAACAAAAATCCCAAAGTGACACTGCCCTTTTCCCCTTTTTTTATAAGTTGCATTGGTGTACGTTAGGTTTTTAAAAAAATATTTAAACAATTATCTTTCTATGCTCAATAGCAGAGGTCCCAAACTTTGGCACTTCATGGTGCCTTTAACGCCTTGACAATTTTTTTCACAACCCTAGGTCTAAACCATGAACTACCTTAAGCTAGTAATTTGCAATCCTGCAGCATCCATGTGAATTTTCTAAGGTGCCCTGGCATAACAGTACCAAGTAAATCTCGATAGAAAATGGACACTATAAGAATCTGAAACCTCCTAGTCTTTAAAAAAAAAAGATTGAGATTGTAATCTAAAATATTATAACCAATTTTAACAGGAAAAATACGATTCAAATCAAAAACATACTAAAAATAAGTATCAGATTTAGAATAAACCAAGATATTAAACCAACATGTAAATATGATTTCATATTTTGCATCAACATGTTTCTCAATTAAGGAAAAAACAGGATACCTATCAAGAATTGTGGATTTTCCAGGTACAAAAATGGTGATAAGAATTAGAGCATCTGAAGATGAAATCTATTATCTCATTTCTAGCAATGAACTGTTGGTCTGTGCTGTTTGTTAAAAAACATTTTGTGATAAAGCGGAAATGAAGACTTTCAAGCATCAAATCAGCAGCATTTTAAAGAACAGTTTTCTTTATAACAAAATTTGCTAACCCTGTGGAGCCTAACTCTTCCAGTCTAAATTTGTAGACACCATTCATCTTTATTTTGCACATTTCCTAGTTCTATGATAGTATTTTGTTAGATGAAATACTAAAAATGTAAACTCTTTCTTACATCTATATATATATAGGTATCAAACCAAATAATTAAATTAGATACTGTGAGTTGAGTTTTTAAAAATATATTTCCATTTTGGAATCTAACTTCTATGCTTCTGCTTGATAAAGTTTTTGTGGATAAAATTTCATTTCTGAAAAAAAAAAATTAAATGCAAAGTATTACCTGAAGCAGTCTAATACAGACCCAACAACATCATCAGCTAACTCTTTTGGCAGCCTTCCAGTCAACCTGCCAATCCTGAAAAAGCAACAGCACTTCATTAAGACTTTCAACAATCTATGTTTGCCATGTTTTTCATAAACATACCTATGGTCCTGAAATCTGAGCTTTGTAATTTTGAAACTCAAATCTATAATTCTGTAATATATATTGATCGAACAAATTTAATTTCAACTGAAGATTAAATAGTTCAGATTTTTTTTCTGCATTCTCTATAGCATAGACATGCCAAAGTAGATAACCTGTAATATTTCTCCTATCATCAGATCAAACTCCTATAAATACGTTTCTGGTATGTTCCTATGCTACAGTCTCTGATCCATTTATAAGAAGGCAAGACACATAGCAGGCCCCAGTAAATCCTTATATTATTTGCTGTCGTAAGTGGTCTTGTTTTATTTCTGGATTCTGGATTCAGAAATATGAAGAAGTAAATGTTTTTAGATATGCACTGTTTATTACTTTGGAAATCTTTGTCACAAAATGAAGAAAAAGCATGTGTAAATACAGTCCATTTTCATTTAAATATATAGAGATTGTTATTCAACACTAAACAAAGGCTCATAATAATAATTTATTAAACTTTTAAATTACCCAATTCTCAACCATTAAGGGCAGCTCACAGCAATCAAACGAATTGCAATAAAGAATGTGCATCTCAATGTAATTGCTTCCCAGTGTTTGGGACATGAATGTATGTATGTATGTATGTATGTATGTATGCATGTATGTATTTATTTATAACAATGTATTTTTATAACTAATGAAATTGGCTATGGCTATCAATATAACTACTGAAAATAGCTTCAGTATTTTTAAATAGGAAATACTAAATAATACTAAATAAATAAAGCATAAGAAAAGAAGTCAAACTTTAGAATATAATTCAAACATGAAAAATTAAATATTGCAACAAAAATCAAATGAATCCATTAGCAAGGCCTTTGTTTTGTTATATTATACAGAACATTTAATAGCACTGTGTTCCATATCATTCTAGTTACCAATATTTATAGATTAAATTGTGTGAATCAGTTTAACTAAAGAACACATACCCTTTTGCTGCAGACCATCTCACAATAGTATCTTTGTCTTTTAATCCAATCAACAACTGCTCTGTGAAAAAATGTTTTTAAAAAGATAACATGAATTCAAGGCAGCCAAATATTGTCTTTCTCTTGGCACTTCTAGTTTCATTAGGATACATCTCCAAATCTTACTGGAGTGGTAAGGTTAGCGATTTATTCCTAAACATGATTTTGTAAGAAAAATCATGTTTGTTTGTTTGTTTGTTTTATTGGATCTGGCGCAAGTATGTTTAAACACTTCTTTAAAATGAAGATTAAATTAATTATGCAGGAAAAGTCAATGGGCATGAAAGGGAGGGACTCATAATTCAATGTCAAAACAATGTCAAGAACTATAACCAAAAATCACAAATAACATCAGTATAGTAACATGCACAAAGTATTATTGTTAGCTACATTTAATTTAGATACAAATCAAATTAATAATAACAACTTTAATAACGAAGTGTCAAGTTTGGTCTAATGATTAAGGCACCAGGTGGAAAACAGGAGAATATGAGTTCTAGTTCCGCCTTAGCCATGAAAACTAAGAGGAAGAATCTAGATATAAATAATATTTTTTTAACTATGAAACAAAGATAACGTAACACTATTTATATTCTTTCCTACCACATACCATAAGGAATTGTACATAAATCAATAAATCAAATTCATAAACCACATTGGCCAGGATATCAGATCTTACATTGCTTTTGATCAAACATACCTATAACATTTTCAACCTCTCCTGGAATATCGTATTCCTCTTCTTCCTCCTCTCCTGTGTCAATTGATATATTTTCTGTTTTCTGAGGAATGAGACCTCCGCCAGAAAACTGTAGATTTGCAGCTAAAGATCGGAATCCCCGTTGATACCTGAAAAGGCAATTTCACCATGGCTATATTGTTAGCAGAGAGAAAGCATATTATCTTCAAAATATCCATGAAATCAATTTTAAAAATAAATGTAAAATATTCTGTCACTGGTGAAATAATTTGTGAGGAAAATTTGTGCTGACATTTTGCTATTAAAAGGTTGCACAGCATTATCTAGAAGCAATTTCACCAATAAAATACCTGTAAATTACCATTTATTAATTAAATAGAATGTAATTATTTATATTATGAATATGAATATATTTAAATATATAAAATGTGCAATCTAAGCTCAAGCTTTGTGGACATAGTTTACAACTTAAGAAATGCCTTTTTTAATTATTCCTAGAACAAACTGCCTAATATTTATTATGCTTTAGTAACATAATCCATATTAGTTCAAAGTCCTTTTTCATTCTTTCAGCCAGGGGTCAAGAAACATTGACTGTTCTTGTATGGCCCCAAAGAACTGATAGGTGAAAACCAAATCCCCAGGACCAAGCTGAGCTCCCAGGGCTGAGGGGTGGAGTCAAGGGGCTGGGTATCCTGAATAGTGGTGGCAGACCAACACAATCCTTTCTGGCTCCTACGATTTTTTACTTGCAGACCCATCAGCTACACCAGAGGTCTCCAAACTTGGCAACTTTAAGACTTGTGGACATAGCTAGCTGAAGAATTCTGGGAATCTTAAAGTTGCCAAGTTTGGGGATTCCTGAGCTACACCCACACCCACATGCCCTTTATTCTTGCTACTCCCAGTGTAACAATGTGTGTTTTAGTGGGAGGAAATTTTTAACAGCCTAATTATGTTTTTCAGTATTGGTACTTTCATTCAAGGAGGCAAAGGGAAATATGATAGAAGAAAAGGAAGAGACATCACACCTTTATGTACACTTTTTAAAACAATACTCCCTCCTAGAATCTGTTTTTCTACATAATCCTAAATTTAACTTTGAAAGGACAATTTAACTGTAAAATAAATTGTAGAAAATGTAAAGCAATAACATAAATTAAAATTATAAAGGAAGAAGTTGCTTATATCTATAGAATGCCAAAGTTCATACACAAATATTGCTAAACCAGAACTTCTTGTCATCAAATGAATGAGAGATGATTTATTACTTATCTACTCCTATTAATGATAGATCTTACAACTCAGATTAGCCTAATAAAAGGAAAGAAGGCAAGTAAAAACATGATTATGAAAAGAACAAACCTCCACTTTGCCACCTTTGGCTTAAGAAATGTCAGACCAAGTCGCTGAACAAGTTTCACTCCCAGCTTGCGAAGAATCGTGTGGTTACTTTCAAAGAGCTTGCAGTTATCAAGACATTCAAGCACGGTAGAAGCTATAATGAATACATTTCTCTATCAATAAATATATCCAATTTTGTCCATTATATAATACATATGAAACATATATTAAAATATTTTCAGCAGAAGACTATGAAACTTACGCTCAGCTTTTAATACCAATACAATTGTTAAGTTATCGGGGGGGCAGAGGGGAAATAGTTCTGACACATAAGACATTGCACTGAAGTTAAGTATTTGGTCTCAGTTCTATAGTCCCCTTTTCCCTAATAAACTTGATTTATTAGGGGAAAGTATCAGTGTACATTATAAAACAAAACATTTAGGCAACATTTTTCCAGAAAAACCTATTGCCTTAAGCAGCCTAGAATTTCAAATGAGTCTATGTTTTATAGCAGATATACCCAAATTTACCTTTTAGTTAATTAACTAGTGTCACACTTTCCTATTTATTGATAAACTTAATACTTATAATCTAATATTATAGTACATTTTAGGATATTCATAGCTTGGAGTTATACAATGAGCTCAAAAGATTTCCTGCCCACCTTCTTTTTTATTAACTACTAATCTTTTAAAAAGAGGAAGTTAGCATACTGACAATGAAGTGTCAGTCTTCTTTGAGACCACCTTTGACTCTCAAATAGATCCCACCAAAGCTAGATAGTTATTATGTAGATTTCTAAGTATGCCCCCTGCATAGAAACAAAATTAAAAGATTAGGAGAAGATGGATTCCAACCACAGCCCCCAAATTCTGATAAATTGCTGAATTCCAATTGCTTATATTGCTCAGCTATTTTGTTAATGGGCATCCCAGAAGGCTATCTGCAGTAGCATTCAGAAGATGTACACAAAAGGCCAAAAGATTTGGGAATGCTTTTTTACCTGGATAGTGAAAGAGATATTATTCAACATACGAAGTACTTGCTCTAAGAAATCACCTTAGACTTTGTACGTTGAATAATACAAAACTGTACATATTATAAACCGACAGAAAATAAAGGAAAAATAACCATCTTTTATATATGAATAGTCCTACAGTAAAGGATATGTAGGACTGATTCTTAAGGGTGAGGCATTTCTTTGTAATTCCGATATAAATCATCAGCATCGCTGAGCTCTGTTCAAGTCACCCATTCCTATAGAAAGAGGCACTACAATCTCCTTCCATCTAACTTGTATCCATCCCAATGTCAATCTCCAGACATGGATGAAAGTAAGAATTTTTAAAAAATATTTCATGTACTATGTATATGTATATGTATATATATTATCCATACCTGTCTTTCTACCAGACTGAGTTCTCAAATTTGATCTCTAAACGAGCTCTGCCTTACACATCTTGTATTAATATGCAAATTATTTTCAGATGATTACAGTAACATTCTAAAAGTTTAGGAGAGGGCACAAGTGACTGGTAAATAGAGTTCCTGATTGGCACCCTTGTACCATATACCTCTATCAAATATTAGTGAATTTGTTTTGCACTCCATGCCATACTATTTAAGATGTCCTACCTTCCACAGAAGATTTTTTGAAGACACAGAAGGAAAAGGGAGACAAGAAATCTCCTTTGCATAAGCTTATTTCTAGCTGTGGTTCTCAGGATCCCAATCACTGATTTTAAACAGGCGAGTCAAAAGGAGTATAAAATCTTCAAACTATAACCACCAGAAATTTGTATCATGCTCATGTTTTACTCTTTATGTTTATGGTACCATGAAGAATCTTACCATATGGTAAACAATCTTCCCTTTTGCCATGTTTGAAAAGTTGTGCCTAAGAAAAGTAAATGAAAAAAAAATGTCAGTGAACAAATGAAATACAAATATTAACTAAATTTTTGATATATTAGCATCAAGAAGTAATGTTCCAAGATTTTCTCTGTCATATTATATTAATCTTAACCAGAATACATAACTTTAACATGTGTGCATGATTACATTAAGCTTCTGGAAGGCTAAATAAGGGGGTCAGGCTGATATTTAAAGAGGGTTATATCAACCAAGAATAGTTATAATCTCAAATGCAAAAACTTGTACAATACAGAAAACAAAGGTTTCTTTGCTTAAAGTTTAAAACTTGGGAGCCAGAGTCAGTAATTTGCGGTCTACCCAATGTAATTATAGACTGAAATCAGGAGCATCCATTGAAATAATAACATAAAACTTAAGATGATAAAATCAGAGGTAACTGTTGTAATGGAATACAACTAAAGAGTTAACCAAGAAGATTAGAAAACAAAGAGTGGGACAGAGGAGGGGAGGGGAGGGGAGGGGAGGGGAGGGGAGGGGAGGGATGAGAAGAATCAGCTTGCAGGGAAAGGTAGAGGAGAATAGGAATCAAAACACTGGTGGTCATTAAAATTGGAACTAGCATTCTGTAAATAAACATGAAACGAACAGAAACACTTTGTGGACTGCATGAATGATTTATACTCTACTGGCCTTCTGGGTGATTACAGAAATGAATATACTACTACGGTACCAGCCCAATGCATAATATATGATGAAATCTCCCTAGCCAATTTACTTATCTCTTCCTCAATATGCCATGAATCCATCATATCTGAAATTGAATATTTATTCAAATACTTATTATTATTTATTATTTAGTTTAATGTCTCGTCATTAGTACAGAATTTAGAATTCTACTGGTTTTGCATGATTTTGCAATTCACCTCTTCTATATAAAAAGAAGGTGAATATAGGAAACAACACAAAGTTGGGCATAACTAATGTTCAACACAGAGGTTATCAGTAAAGCTATTCTAATATGCGAGAACAGGAAGCCCCTATGTTCTAATTCATAAAAGAAAAAGAACACATTATATATTATAGAAAGCTCTTCAAAATGGAACACAAACTACTTTGCAATAGGATACAAATGTTCAAAGCAAACAATGAATGGGATCTTAAAAATCTATATCTTCTTCACAGACTTGGTGGATTTTGGTCTTTTGCAGTCCCCACCATCACCATCTCCATATGTTGGTCTTGTGCATCTGGCTGCCCTGGGCCTTTCAGCCTGCATCATAATTAGGGTGCCAGCTCTGTTCAGGAGGGTTAAGGAGGAACTAGGTAGAGCTTTTAGGTGTTTTTTTTCTTTCTTTTGTCTTCTTTTTTCCTCAGGGCCTTGAACTGCCAAGTACCTTGAGGCAAGTGGGGTTAGGCATAATTTTGAGTTCTTGGTGAGTTGGATGCATTATAGAAGAATAGTCAAGAGAGGGTGGATATGCCTGCAAGGCCTGAAAAGGAAATATATCTGAGAGGGCTCGGGTAGGGAAGCTGAGGGGGAAAGCAGGGCCATCTCGACCTTATCTCCCTGTGAGAGATCAGAAATCCAAGCCTACCTCACATGGGGATATTGGGCTGAGTCCTTGAAAGAGATCCCTCTCTGACCTGGCAATTGGATCCCTGATGGCCCTGGACTTCAGCTATTGCTTATGAATGCCAGGTTTGTATAGAATAAAGCTAATCTCACCCAGGATCATATCCTGGAGGAGGGAGCCAAGCTGGTATGTCATACCAAGATCTGACTGGGTCTGTGATGGGTTTGTCCCCACTTGGAAATGTGCCCACCCAGCTTTTTAGGTTCTGTACCATCCAAGAGCAGAGGAAAGGGAGGAGGGATAGCAATTGTCAAGAACTCTGCTGGCTTCTTTCTGGGGAAGCCGGCAGGGAAGACCATCACTAGGGATTACATGATCACTGTAGATTAGTTGTAAGTGCAAGTGCTCAAATCATACAATCACATGACTGTGGGGGTGCTGCAGTAGCTGTAACTTTAGGCATAAGTCCCAGCACCACTGTAACTTTGAACAGATGCTGAACAAATAAATGGTCATAAGTTGAGACTACCTGTAATGCTCTTCTTGACTGTTTTATTTTTGTTAGCCTGAAGGATGGCTAGGGATTTGTAATGATCTTCCTCCAAACTCTTAATATTATTTCCTTAGTTTCCTTGATGTTGTTTCTTCAGTTTTCTCTATTTCCCCCTCCCCCAATTAATTTTAATGAGTGCACATTTATCCAGCCCAAACTCCATTGCAATAACTTGGCTATATTTTTGGACAGAATTGAACAGTAATTACATGTCAGATGGTATTTTTCCATATAGCTTCAGATCATCTATTTTAAAGGAGTTGCGAGAGCCTGGCACATGTAACCTGGCATATGTTTCCAATGTTTGAGAGCCATGGCTGTCTTGTTCAGTATTGCTGACAGAGGAATCAATGTAATGACTAAGAGTACTGGTAATATTGGGTTTCCTGGAAAGATACCCATCTTGAAGTTAACCTCTCCCAGGCTGGTCAGTTACTGACTAGCAACTGTAGCTTCCATTGTGTCATTGATCTTTGCACAAAGCTTCTGATGTTTCTAATGATTCTCGTTGTTTGTATGCCCTTGATTATCCAATCATGTGACAGGGAGTAGAATGCCTCCTTATCATCAATCCAAGCCAGGTTCAAATTGATCTTCCTTCTCTTGCAGTTTTCCAGTTCCATTGTGTCAATTAGGACCTGATCTTTTGTTCTTCTGCTGTTTGGACAGTTTCCTTTCTGCTCAAATGGAAACAGCTTGTTTTCAGCTAGATGCAGTTGGACTGCATCAGCTACCATACCAGTTAGCAAGGTTTGGTAAACAGGTAATTGGCTTGTATTTGCTTCATGCCACTCCTTTTGGTGGATCTTTCATTATCAGATAGTTTTTGCCAGTTATTAACCAATCTTAAATTTCACCCCCTTGTAGTATGGTGTTACACTGCTTGGCAATGAATGGATGCAGGCCAGTCAGATATTCCTGTTCACTTAATGCTGACCAGTTCTTGATCTTACTTGGCCTTTTCTCCACCATTTTTTAGTTTCTTTTTTTATTCTTATTCACCTCCTTTATCCAAGTAGCATTTTTATTGTATTTCTTTGATTTATCCTGCAGCTGCACCCAGAACTGCACTGTTTCTTTGTCAGGTGTTAACTGATTCATTTTAATCTTTCCATTGATGGATTGGTAGAAATGTTTCTGATTCATCTGAAATTGGAGGTTTACTGTTTCTTGTTTGCTGTTTTATTTTTTCCAGTGCTTCCTTGATCTTTCTTGTCCCTAGGTGATATTTCTTAGTCAGGTATTATTTGATCTTCTTGTTCTTCAGCTTCTTTTACTTCTCTTCTAGCTAGCTTGCATCTGATCTTAACATACTGATCTTATTTCCCAACCCGATCCTCCATTTTTGCAATTCAATTGGGATTTTTTTAAAAAATGTTGATTTTGCATCCAAGATCATCAATAATAACTGTGCTGTGCTGTACGTCAGTTGGTTTATTTCTTGCCTCAAGCTAATGCATATATTTGATAAACTACAGTAATGGTATCTTTTAAAATGTGCTACCCATTTTTTGTAACAAGCTTCAGTGCAGGCAGCCTTATTCTGTTGCTTTTGTGCTGTTCTAGATAAAGGGTCCTCAAACTTGGCAAGTTTAAGACTTATGGGCTTCAACTCCCAGAATATCTGAGTTAACATGACTGGAGGAGGAATTCTGGAAGTTGAAGTCCACAAATCTTAAAGCAGTCAAGTTTGAAGACTCCTGTTCTAGATGCTCAGTTTGGTTTAATTCCTCTTTGTTTTAATTCCTCTTGCTCTTTGTGAGAAGAAAGCAAAAGAGAGTGCCTAGTTTGGGAATGAAAACGGTTCAAAAACAATGCTGAAATCTATGCTACCAATTCCACCTGGATTATCTCTGTTGTTTGGGATTCCTCTGGCAAGACTTTGATTTCTTTGCCCTGGTTAGTTCTTTGCAGTTCTTCCAGTTCTGCTTTGGTATATTCTTTATTTCATATTATATATCAAAGCTGATCTGGTAGCCTTTGTTCTATTATTTCTGATTCTGAATGTTATTCTTTCCTAAACTGGTGTATTCTTTTCAGATATTCTCTTCTCACTAGATACGATTTATAATAGGAAAGCAGTATCTCTTTGCTTTTCCTTTTCCTTCAGTAATCCTGCAGGCTGCTTATCCTATTTGTTTAGCCAACAGTCCTGAGTCCTGTAGCTCACATATCACCAGATGTCCAGGAGTTCCCAATACTTTGTGTATTGTCCTCATTGAATTTTGGCAACAACGAATTCAGTATAGGTTTCTATAAGTTATGTCTCACCATATTATTTATGGCAGAGACATTCTTCATCTGGCTCCTCTGACAAGATCTGTCAACTATGGATGAATCATTGGCATAGATCTCATCTTCTTCAGAGCATATACAAGCCCCACAACCACATTAAGGTAATGCCTCAATGGGAGATTATATTACTACTACTACTACTACTCCTTAGATTTTATTTTGTACTCCTAAGGGGCAAGATGCAATCTGAATTCACAACGTATTGTACTATTTGAGTTACTTAACTATCTTCTCTTATTTTATCTAGTTAAACTATAATTAAATGTAAATCTCATGACTATGCTATGAAACACAATAACTGATGTCCACCCAAACCTGCACAATTGTAGTTACACCCAAGGATCTTGCACAATATACATCAACTCAAATAATTATGGCTACTATTTGCAACCCTGAACTGGTGCAATTTAACATCTGCTTAACCAAGTCCAATGAGGACACAGGGCAACTTAAAACCAGCTTCAGAATCACTGTATTTTTTTAAAAATGTATTGATTTATCATCTTTGAAATTATTTCTCAGAGATAAATCCTTGGATATAAAAGCCAGGGAGGGAGATGGGTATATATATTCATTCATTCTTAAGTTTTCGCGGGTACTTACATGTATGGTATTGAGCTTTGTTCGGGTATTTTCCCACATCATTGTAGTTGTGCTTTTAAAGTTGTAGCAACGTTTCGGCAGAATCTCATCTGCCATCATCAGGCTTCTGTATTGTATATAATACAACCATTGTATATAATACAGAAGCCTGATGATGGCAGATGAGATTCTGCCGAAACGTTGCTACAACTTTAAAAGCACAACTAAAATGACGTGGGAAAATACCCGAATAAATATAAATGTAAATGTAAATGTAAATATAAATATATATGTATTTCCCTCCCTCCCTCTCCCCACTCCGAAACAGTATATACTTTTGTATTATCTACATTTACTGAGAATCTCCAATCTAGTATGCTTACCTAAAAGGAACACAAATTTAAATTTAAAATGGTCTCCACGTAAATGAGGCCTAGATCGCGAAAAACTTATGAACACGAATGTTTCACTTCACACCTTGTCATCCTAGGACTACTAATTCCAACTGAAATTAACCCTAAAGATTTCTCCTTCCCATAAATATATACCTGGCAGAAGTCACACTCACTAAAAGGACAGGACAAAAAATGAACTTTTTAATAACTTCATTAATACTTATTAAAAATGATTGCCTGTAAAAATATGCCTGTTGAAAACACTAATTGATCTCAAAAATACTAACCATTCTCTATACCAGAGAGAAATAGAACATACTTACATGCAGTCATATGTATCCCTTCTTCTAAAAAGTAAGAAAAGCATAAGAACATAAGACAAAAAGAAGCCTGCTAAATTGGCTCCAGGCCCATTATAGTCCAACATGTCTTTGGGATGTTCACATATCCCACTTGCAGAGTTGTTTCTCAAACCTGGAGGTAACAGAATACACCTATTGTCCATGAATTTATCCAATCCCTTTTAAAACCAAGTTAGTGATCATCACCCTATTCTATAAAAAGGAAACCTACTTATTAATAATATAACAAGATGGAGACAAAGTTTTACAAAAGGGTAGCTGCACAAGAAAAGGAAGAGGTGTAACCCCTAAATTCAGGAGGCAAAGAGACTGTCCTAAATTAAACTTAAGGCACCCATGTTTGCAATAATTTGAACCTCTAGACCATTCCTTTGTTTAAACACCAGTCTTCTAATTCAGCAAATTTAAGACACCCTCTTCCCATTTCATAGATATTTACTGGGGGATGGAATTGTCTTGATATAGAGTTGCTATCTGTAAATATGGAATTCACTAACTCATTGTGTGAATTAAACCATGACACCAAAAACATGGGGCCATACAACATACCTTTTGTAATAATGTTTCATTTAACTCAGTGAAAATATTTAAAATAGGGCTTGAAATAATTAAATATTTAGAATTGTCTAAACATTCATCCAGACACTAAATACTTTATTTGTGTTTCATCACTTTAATACAAAGAAACGCTTTCAGATAAATATGGCCAGGAGTTAAAGTTAAAAGAGCATAGCCCAACCCCAAAAATATTTCCACATATGTTAACAGCTATTTATGGATTTAAGTAATGTCAGCTATGGTGTAAATGCAACAAAAACTCCTTAAGGCTATGCACCTGCTTTGTTTTAGTTTTTAATGTGCTGCATTTCATGATTTTAAATGTAGCATGAATGAACAGAACATTACGAAGCATGGAGAACACTGAGGATTAGGAGAAGTTTATGACTTTTTGATAAACCTTGAACTAAAGATTGCAATTAAAGGAGAAGAACACTTAAATTCAACTAGCTAACCCAGAATGGAACAAAATATTTTAATATTGAATTTACTGAAGAATAATTGTGAACAATGGACTCAGAAGTTAATTTCAAGAAGGTCTGCCATTATAGATAGACTGTACATAAATGATGTTATGGAATAGGAACAAGTTGTATCATAATTAATGTGGATTTTAAAATGATAAGTTAGAAGAATGCTATGGAAAATGCTAATATACTAGATATACCAGCGAAAGCCGCTGATGATTTAATAATTAAAAGAGATATACAAATAATGAACTGAAGAATGACTTGGATAACTTTCCTATTTTGGATTTACAAAAGAGACTTGTTAAAGTTTTGAAGGATTCTGTGAGGAATGACAAAGAAAAGGGGAAAAGAAATCAAGTTCTTGGACATTATTTTAAGAGATCAGAGGCCAAGATTGTTGAAAGTAAAGAGAAGGAATATAAAGTTAGTTTAAAGATCAAAATACATAGGCTGCTATCTCTGCTAACTCTTTGTGGATTTTTGCTAACCAGGACTGAACAGTGAAGTTTAAATTTTTGTTTATAGTTAAGGGAAGAAGAGATAATTTGTTGCTTTAAGAGAAAGTGATGTTAACTAAAATTGTCTAGACTTGTTCTGTTGAAGGAAAAAATCCTTTCTTTAATATTTCCTTTTATACAGTCTATCTATCTATCTATCTATCTATCTATCTATCTATCTATCTATCTATCTATCTTATTTATTTATTTCTATTTTTCCTTTTATTCTTTTTCATTTTCTGCACTTTGTTTTTTCTTTTTAAAATTGTTTATTAGTTTTAATCTTTTTAAATGCTACACACACACACACACACGCGCGCGCACACACACACACACACACACACACACACACACACACACAGAGTACAACTCCTAAAGACTATAAGTCCATGTACTTTTCTTGGCAGCGATACAGAAGTGGTTTGCAATTAATATCTTCCAGACAAGAATTTTGTTGTAAAAATCAGTAAGAGATTAAAAAGACAGACTGAAACCTGCATAAAATGCTTATTATTCCTTATCTGAAATATTATTAGAGTGTAATTATACATAAACACACCTAAATTTAAGGAAATTTTTTTAATTTAAATTCTATATCTATTTGCAATTTTCATATTTAATGTATTATAGCCGTACAGGTGTTCTGGAGAAATTATTCAATTATTTGAGCAATGTTTTGGGGTTATTTGCTTTTTAATAAAATCTGCTGTTCCTTATTTTGATGTTTACTATAATTTTATTGCTTCAAGTTATGGCAGCTACCCTGGATACTTTATAAAAGTTAACTATATGCTTTGCAATAACTTGATCTAAACATTTTACTTTGAAATATTATGGATTTATAGCTTGTATTGTTAGTTGGGGAACTTACTCAAAAACTTTTCAACTGTCCTGGAGAGGAAGACAACACACTGATACCCCTCAAACAAACAAACAAACCCCATGCCAAATTATTTAATCTTTATTTAAATTACATTTGCTGAAAGGGAGTTAAATACAATGGGAGTGCATTAGACAAAAAATATACTGCTCAAAAAAATAAAGGGAACACAAAAATAAGACATCCTAGATCTGAATGAATAAAATATTCTTATTAAATACTTCATTCATTACATAGTTGAATGTGCTGACAACAAAATCACACAAAAATTATCAATGGAAATCAAATTTAGCAACCCACGGAGGTCTGGATTTTGAGTTACACTCAAAATTAAAGTGGAAAAAAACACTACAGGCTGATCCAACTTTGATAAAATGTCCTTAAAACAAGTCAAAATGAGGCTCAGTAGTGTGTGTGGCTTCCGTGTGCCTGTATGACCTCCCTACAATGCCTGGGCATGTTCCTGATGAGGTGGCAGATGGTCTCCTGAGGGATCTCCTCTCACACCTGGACTAAAGCATCCCCCAACTCCTGAATAGTCTGTGGTGCAACGTGGCATCGGTGGATGGAGCGAGACATGATGTCCCAGATGTGCTCAATTGGATTCAAGTCTGGGGAATGGGCGGGCCAGTCCATAGCATCAATGCCTTCGTCTTGCAGGAACTGCTGACACACTCCAGCCACATGAGGTCTAGCATTGGTCTTGCATTAGGAGGAACCCAGGACCAACCGCACCAGCATGTGGTCTCACAAGTGGTCTGAGGATCTCATCTCGGTACCTAATGGCAATCAGGCTACCTCTGACAAGCACATGGAGGGCTGTGCGGCCCCCTAAAGAAATGCCACCCCACACCATTACTGACCCACTGCCAAACCGGTCATGCTGGAGGATGTTGCAGGCAGCAGAACATTCTCCACGGCGTCTCCAGACCATGTCACGTCTGTCACATGTGCTCAGTGTGAACCTGCTTTCATCTGTGAAGAGCACAGGGTGCCAGTGGTGAATGTGCCAATCTTGGTGTTCTCGGGCAAATGCCAAACGTCCTGCATGGTGTTGGGCTGTAAGCACAACCCCCACCTGTGGACGTCGGGTTCTCATACCACCCTCATGGAGTTTGTTTCTGACTGAGCAGCCACATGCACATTTGTGGCCCGCTGGAGATCATTTTGCAGGACCCTGGCAGTGCTCCTCCTGTCCCTCCTTGCACAAAGGTGGAGGTAGCGGTCCTGATGCTGGGTTGTTGCCCTCCTATGGCCTCCTCCACATCTCCTGATGTACTGGCCTGTCTCCTGGTAGCGCCCCCATGCTCTGGACACTACACAGCAAACCTCTTGCCACAGCTCACATTGATGTGCCATCGTGGATGAGCTGCACTACCTGGGCCACTTGTGTGGGTAGTAGACTCCGTCTCATGCTACCACTAGAGTGAAAGCACTGCCAGCATTCAAAAGTGACCAAACCATCAGCCAGAAAGCATAGGAACTGAGAAGTGGTCTGTGGTCACCACCTGCAGAACCACTCCTTTATTGGGGATGTCTTGCTAACTGCCTATGCTTTCCATCTGTTGTCTATTCCATGTGAAATTGATTGTCAATCAGTGTTGCTACCTAAGTGGACAGTTTGATTTCACAGAAGTGTGATTGACTTGGGGTTACATTGTGTTGTTTAAGTGTTCCCTTTATTTGTTGGAGCAGTGTACATCGACCATGGAAATCCATATTAAATCAACTAAAATCTCTCTTGGCACAGAGTTGCCTAACAGGGGTTAGCCAAATATATCTCATCACACAGGACCTGTGGTGCACAGGATAGCAAGGCTTCATCCTGTGGTGGCTGGCTGCAATGTGGGACCTGAGGCAGCACCCCTCAGCAGCAGCAGCACTGGGGCTGAAGTACAGGCCAAGAGGCAATGGCAGCCAGCAGAGACTGTTGAAGGGCCTGGACGTCTACATCAGCTCCAGTTCCGCTACTGAGGAGCGCCATCACGCAGGGGAGACAGAAGGGCAGGGATGAAGGGAAATAGGTGAGGGAGATTTGAAGCACCCTGAGGTCATAAGTGTGGGGAGGCTGTCCAATATTCAAATCATGAGACCATGAAAGTGTTGCAACAGCAATAACTTCAGGGAACAGGCATAAGTTTCATTTCTTCAGCACTGCCATAACTTCAAACAGTTGCTGAACAAATGATCGTAATTCAAGGGTTACCTTAAATTCGAGGATTACTCAAATTTCAACTCATGGAATTCTTTGATTATGCAAATGTGTCTAATTTCATACCCGTTAAATGATTTAAATAAATACCATATAAATAATAGCTAAATATTATTTAGAGAGAGAATAAATAATATTGCATAGAAATTATTAGGAAGTATTTGTGGCTTGTTTCTGGGGGTGATGAAAAGATTTAAAGATATAACTTAATACATTTCTTTTACAACAACCAACATGAAAAGATGTACAAGCCTTAAATAGAAGAAAACTTTTAATTAGAAAAATCAATAGGTTGATTTTGCCTCTTGTTTAGAACCTTTAATATCCACAAAACTTTATGTTAAAGACATTAAAGTTCCAGTTGTATGCCTTGGGCATTTCTAAGTTACATCACATTTCTTTAGCATTTATGGGGACATGTAACACTACCCAACATGTTGAGAGGAATCCAGCTACGTCTCCTTTAAATAATTATAGTACCTACAAATTAACCATTGGTGTATCCTAGCAATAGAAATATCAGATCTGGTTTTGTTGCTTTTGTAATAACATGATGCAAGATACAAACAAAAACTAGTTTCTTAGTAATCAGGGAAAAACCTGACACACCTCCTAATTGTCTGCATAACCCACGTAGACTTTGTCTTTGTAAGATGTAAGAATCAGCATTACCTTTGGGACATCTTCCCCAAGCTATACAAATCATCACTATTAAAAGTGGCATGATTACTTGGCAGCAGGCACATCTTACTGCCACAGAGATGAGAATCTGTAGTTACCCTTTGGCTCTAATAAACTATGAGCAATAGATATGCCCAACCTTAAGGGAGGATTAAAAACACCATAATAATTACTCTTCAGCACCTCTAAGAGGTCAAGCCAACAAAGCATTGTTCCTAGGATTGTTTGTTCACCTTACTTTACTGTAACAGAAGCACAACTAAACAATAAGAAAGTTCTCTGTCTCAAAAAATAAAATGAACTCCATGCTGTTTTGGAAAAGAAACATTTAAATGCTTCATTTAATCTGGTAACACTAGCATTCTGAGGATCACTGTCAACAAAACATTGCCTAATCTCATATAAAAATCATCCTAGGATCTTCCTTCTGATTAGAACATTGCCCAAGAAATGTAGACAAAATATATGGCACAAGCTAGGAAAGGGATTAGATTAGGTTGGCCAAAAGCAAACAAAACAAAAATAATTTAAATAAGAAGGACCTTGAACACAAAGGACCATTTTTCAGTTTAGATTGTTTCTTTTCTCTGCTTCTTCCAAATTCCCACTACACTGATTGAAGGGGCAGTACCTTCCATAGGAGCTAAAGATGGCAAAAAGAATGGAAGGGATGAGAAAATCCCCATCTAGGGTCTTTCTTAAAATCATAGCCTGCAGAAGCTAAATCACAATTCAAGTTGTTTACCTAAACATGTTTATATGTTGTAGTTACATTCTGTCTTTCTCAGAGCAGGCACTCAAGTTTCTTATCTCTTTCCTCCAGCAAAATTTGCCAGAATTCTGTAACTTAGGTTGGGCTGGGAATATATTCTTACAGACAGGACAACTGTTTTAAACTATGTTTGTTGGACAAGCCATAATAACTGATAACAATAACATATATCAATAAAGCTAATCCAAAAGGTAAAAAAAAACAGCATTATAGTTCCATATTCTGGGTTAGTTGGTAATTGGTCCAAATCACCCAGTAAGCTTCATGATTGAATGGCAATTTAAATCAGTTTTCACTTCTAATCCAACCTTCCAACTGCTACATCGTAATAGCTTTTCCAAATTAAATGCTATGAAAAATGAATTAAACACTACAAACATCTACTGAGCATTTCTATGAACAAGCAGATATAATTTATAGGAAGAGATGAAACCTATTATGTGTGAAATATTTGAGATAGTACTTTCAGTCATAGCAGGCATTATTAAACTAGATGGATCTGTTGTCTGTCTCACAATAACACATTCCTATATTCCTAACAGAAATGAACATTCACATCTGAAATTTATCAATTCAGAGATGAATTTGAGTGAAAAAGATTTAATACTGTGTAAAAAAAAATCTAAAATGGATCACACCCAAATTGTGATTGTAGCTTGGAAGCTTGCACTGCTAGTAAAAGGTGGGAAATGCATGGTGTTTGGATTTCTGTTCAAATGGCAAATTGAAAAGGCACAAGGGAGCAGCTTAGAAATGTATTCTTCACTTCCCTAATTGACAGATATGTTCCCTAATTTTAAATAAATAAAGGCCACAAAATTTCAGCTCACTGCTTGAAATCAAGATATTTACAATGAATTTAAAGCTAGCAAAGGTTATGTTCAATACTCAGAGCTACAGATTTGTTTTTGTGCCTTTAAGATTAAAAAACTGCATAGCAGGGCTATCTCTTACCTGAGGCATAATCTACAAGAGCACACAATTATTACCAAACAATGGTTGAAGCATGGGAAGCTTGCAGAGAAAATGCCTTTTCTTTGACGCAAATAAAAATAGTTCTTAAGATATGCTGCTTTATTTACTTACTAGCAAAGGTGTTTTATTTTAACCCTATTACTCATATTTGTATAGTGTATCTCTATTAAAATAAATTAACCATAACTTAAGTTTCTATGCCCCAGGCTACTCTAAGATGAGAACATCCCTACCAGGGAAGCTTAGAGTGCTACACCCTGCAGGGATAGCAAAACATTTGTTAATATATGAGGCATGTTTAAAAGTATGTCTATCAATCCAAAAACCTAAATCAGATGTTTCTTGTAGGTTTGAAACTGTGTGTGTGTGTGTGTGTGTGTGTGTGTAAACAAAGCACCTACATCATAATCTCATACACAGAATACATATCAAAACTCATCTTCTAACATTCATACAATAAACATGCATATATAAAAGATTGAGAGCTATTAATCAATAGAATCTGAGCAGGTAATAAAGTAAGAATTTAACATTTTTGTCCCTTACTGCAGTCTGGAGTTTGGTTTGGTGTTTTTAAAATCTGTCTTATGATAAGTACCCACCCACCAGGCAGTTGTGAATCACTGATATAGTTAATGAAGGCAGGCATCACCAGTAAACATATAGAGTCCACAAGTAACACTGCCTTTTAATTATAACGCAGACATGACATATTTGAAACCTGTACTTGAAAGAGATAAAAGTTGTGCTACCTGTTAGTAATACATTCTTTCACAACAGGTGTCCTATCAACAGGTGCAGAAGAACAAGCCCATAAGTGGAATCATGTTGTGAAACGCACAGTGCATGTTTCAACAAGAACTGTCAGGATTTAGCAGCTTGCCTTAAACAGACAAATTGAACAGTAAAATGCAATCTTGCCGCAACTAATTCAGGAAGAAATATTTCTGGAGCAATTCTGATGTTTATATATTCAAATCTCTTGTCCTCACCAAGAAAACACATAACAATCAAAATGGGACCTCTTGTATTCATTTGATGCATTGATAGTTTAATTCCATGAGTAAAAACTAGCTTTGCTGGTAGTTTCTGTAATCAGCTGTACAAATGAACATGGATATTTAGTGAAATGATTTTTTTTTTAAATTTCAGGATTATAAAGCAGAGACTTCCAATTTGCTGAATTTCCCAGGCTAGCCCAGCTGGAACGGTTTTGACTTTCAGCTTAACAATTGGAATGTCAGTTATATTGATCCCTGATATACATCTTGTAAAGTATTGAAGAAAACTCACATAAGCACAATGATGTCAAATTTGAAATCTGCAGATCCGCAGCAAAAAGAAATATAAACAGTCTCTAAGAGTTCACAAATTTTAGCTAAGGATGAATCACTTGGATATAAAAGTACTGCTTAAATAGCTCAACAAATTGATTATCTGAAATTATATCATTATAATGCATTTGACCATTATATATTTTAATAAGATCAATTTCTTATATAATACCCAGTACCATTTTTGTATACTATTTCACTGTCAACTTCAATCACCTTCCATACTGTATATGTTAAAACTATTTTTTACTTCAAACATTAAGGATCAGCTAAACTCTGAAATGTGAAATTACTATGTAACATCTGGCCCAGGACATTTATTATTCAAAACCTACTTCATGCAAATAATTATATATTTAAACCAGTACTGTCAAGCCATTATACATCTGGCAAGCTATATTTTAAGATCTCAAATATTTTCAACTGACCTGATATCAAAACCAGCACTTAACTTCAACTCACTGGGCAATCTTAAACAAATGATTTTTTCTTCAGCTTCAATGTCACCTTCCTCTTATTCTCTAATAATTACCTTTATTCTACAATCATTCTAAATGGTACTGAAAAAAAATACTTTTGAGGAAAAATGTGAACTTTTGAGAAAGGAGTATTTTTTTCATCTACTACTTACACTAAAATATCAATAACTTCATGGACAGATGAAACAATTATTTCTTTTTTAAAAAAAGAAATTTCTAAATATTTTTTTCACATTATTTTAATGCAGATCACTAATTTCTGTTTCCTTCTCAGATATCCCAAGGTTGGACTGAGGTTGGACTATGTTACAACTAATGAAAAAGAAATCTTGAAAATAGCCATTGACTGTTATCTATACTTGTTCAAAGCATGCTGGGATCACAAACCAAGTTTGTTGCGGTTGAAAAGAACAAATCATGAAAGATCCAAAAGGATGGCCAAAACATCAACCCAACCTTAGTTTCTACTACCATTTAACATTTTAAAGCCACAAAAATTGGGACAGAGCCAGATTAATATTCTATTTAAAACAATTTTGAGTTTCATTCAAAATTAGTCTAATAAGCCAAACACTGTTATTTATGAAAAGATAACTAATGTAAAATTATACAATTATATAAATGGTAGTTGAATATATGATAATCAAAATTCATTTGATTTATATTTATAAGTTATTTATTTTTTCTAAAATATTTTTCTATTATTGATTGCAATACCAGCTGCCCATTGCTTATAACAGTGTTGGCGGACCTTTTTGGCACTGAGTACTGAAACAGGAGTGCATGCGGACACACGGGGGGGGCACTGGAAACCGGAAGACCAGTTCCCCGGTGCACGCAGGAATGCTGGAAACTGGTGGAGCAGTTCCCCAGTACATATGTGCGTGCTGAGAAGCTGAGCTTCTGGTTTCCGGCAAGCACATGCAGTTGGCCACCTGGTCTTCCGGTTTCTGGTGTGTATGTGCGTAAGAAGACCAGCTGGCCAGCGTGCATGCATGCACCGGAAACTCAACTTCCCAATGCACACATGCATGCCAAGGAGCTGCTCTTCCATTTTCCTGCACTCCTGCATGTGCAAAGACCGCGCATGTGCACGCTGGAACCCAGAAGAGCAATAGATGATGGCTGGCATCCCCAGAGAGATGGCTCTGTGTGACACTTCTGGCACGCATGCCATAGGTTCGCCATCACAGTTATAACATAACCTTTAATCATGAAAGGAAAAAATATTGAACATCCTCAAAAAGCCATTTTTTCCCAAAGGAAAAATTAGTTAAATGAGCTACCAAATCAAGAAAATTGTTCAATACTTGAACCATTCCTACAAGAAAGGGAAATATATTTATGAGCAAGTCTCTAGTTTCAAGAAAATTACATCTCATTCAAGTTTCGATTCAACTTGTTCAGTTTTCACCTGTTTCACTTAACATACTCTAATAGCAGGTGGAATAAAACCGCATAGAACAAAGAAGATGTGACTAATATTAAAGTAATATACATCCTACAAGTTTCATCAAGCAGCAACAGGCTTTGTTAAGTAGATGAGGAAAACTTTTAACTCTTAAACTTTGCCAACATGAAATATAACATGTTTCTTTTTCTTCTTCTTCTAAAGAACAAAGAAAAGCACCTAAATGAGTTTTCTTTCTACTAATAGTTTCACTAATACTACAATTTCACATAATCACAGATAGAGCAAGAAAGACTTTGCTCTTATTTTCTACCCTTGAGTTTAGGAAATAAACATGTGCATTTCAATCTGAGACCCTACCTGTTGAGATATGCCCCAGTACACTAGAACATCATAAGCAGACAAAGCCCTCTACTCTAATACCTCTTTCTGTAGCTACTTAATGGCTGCAATTTCTTCCTATTTGTAAAAGAACTCAAGTCAATGGCTTTAATAATTAATAAAGCAGAGGATGAATAGAAGAATATTGTTTTTAACTATCTTTTGCATCACTGAATCCATTGTAATACACCCAAAATGGATGTGATGACTAGACATATGAAGTAGCTGGCCATAAAAATTTCACAAATTTATGCTAATATATAAAAGATATTAATAAATCAAAATTTTCTTAAAGTTAATAAGTTGCACATAAACTAATTTCTTAGTTTTGTTGTCATAGATTAGTAGTTGAATAAGCCAAATTAGAGGTGTGAAAGCTACATGCTGCAGGAAAGAGGGAGCACATAGGAAGACATCTCATTCTCAGACTAGTAATCAATGTATATTATATTGAGATGTCTAACTATTTACCTCAGCTGGTTTGTAAATAGTGTCACATTCAAAACTAAATAATTGACTAATAATGCCCATGAATGATTATCATTATCTAAATTTCTTTGTCAGTTCATAAGTGCAATCCTTTGTCTTGTTTTACTTTTGCAACAAAAACAAATATTCTTTCGGGATGTTGCATCCTATACCGCTAGAGAGTGACTGGTCGAATTAGGGGGTGGAGTCAAATGAGGAGTTAGTCTGGATCCCTACATAAGGATAAGAGATTGAAGTCTAACTGCTCTTGAAGGCTGTTGAGCCTTAGCTAGTCTGATTCAGGTGCAAACCACCAGTCTAAGGGGATTCCTGTATTACAGGCTTGCACATACTATAAATAGCTAATTGAACTTTTTGAGTGTGGATCTGATTGTTTGCGTCTAACACATATGGCTCGAAAGAGCTCCAATACTTTTAATTATTATACAAGGTAGAGAACTTTGCAGATTTCCCTTGCCATATATGCTAAAGTCTTCTCCAATGCAACTAAGAATAGCAGAGGAATTTTATTCTGTGTCCTGGCAGCCACATACAATTTGGAAATACTTCCAACAGGGAGTTGACACAGTTTAAAAATAGCATTTAAAAAAGAAAAATGGGATTATCTTTGAAAACAATTGTTTACCAGGGCTTGAAGCATGCCATCCATTACAATAGTCCCCTCAATGGTCTGAAAAGAGGATTTAGATAATGTTGAAAGGGTCCAATCCAGGAAGTCTGCCATTCTTTTTTGTCTGACATCAGGGCGGGTAATAAACCTACACACAGAGAAAAAACACACACGTTGCAATTTACCCATTCAGAGCAATTCAACTGGTAACACATTTTTCCTGTTAGCCAAACTGGTTTTTTTTTTTCCCCTGAAGGCAATTGTCCAATGGATGCTTTCCAACATATTTAAATTGGGAACATTCCAACTGTAAGTTCTTTAACTGTATCTTTTCTAAAGAAGGTCATAATGCAGAAATATGGATTGTCACAGTATACATCAAATCATCTTGAAATGGTGGAGGAAAGGAAAGGAAAATAGAAATTCACTTATAGCGTATCATTTTTGACAATATGCCTTAAAAGTATATTTCCCATGTTCCTATAACACAACAAGTAACAAGTAAACAAGTAACTTTCTCCAAATCTTCTTTTCCTACTAGTAGGGAAGGTAAATCTTCCTCAAGCTGATCTCAGTGCAGAGAGATTATATGGACACGTTCATAGTTTTCTTGGTAACAATATGGAAGTTATTGAATGATTATTGAATCTTTTGAATGATGTGGGAGTAGGAATGGATTTCCAGAGAAAAAATTGCAGATTACAGGAACCAGGAGCACTACTCAGGTGATCCTAAGGGCAGAGATAAACCTCCAAGTGCTTCAATGACCCTCTAAAAGGAAGCAGATTACCAGCTGTCTGCAAGGAATATAAATCCTTCCATTCCCCACTATCCTATCAGAGCTGAAGAAGCTTCTTGAATGAGAAGCGAAACGTCTTCAAAAGAAAAAACAAGAAAGTTCAGTTGCCTCCTGAAAAAGCACCTTCGGGACAATATGGAAGTTATTTGTAATTACCTTCTTCCTGTTTTTTGTTTTTTGTATTTCTTTTACCTTTCCCAACTAGCCTACAGTTCAGAAATGTCCTGATGATTTCCCATTCAAATATTAACAAGATCCAACCCTGAGGGTTTTTTTTAATTAGCTAAGTTTGCATGGACCTGTCACCTAGTGTGACATTATATAAAAGCTAGCAGCAAAATAAGGAAGGCTGACCCTGCTTTTTTCCAGTTCAAGGATTGCTAAGGAAATTAGGAAATGACCAGATCTTGGATGTTAAGCAAATTCAAGCCTCAGCTATACTTATATTGTATGTAATTTGATCTTGATTAGAAAGACAATATTGTTATGGTATTGGTCTGTCCCCAAGTACACCGATGTTCTAGTTTATTCATAACCACAGAAGCCCACTGGATGACTTTGGGCCAATTATTCTCTCTCAGTTCAATCTACATCAAGTGGTTGCATTATAGGGAAAAATAGGAGGGCGGAATACTATGTATCTTGGGATCCTCTATGAAAAGTGGGATATAAAGATTATGTAAAATAAATAAACAAACCCCAGGAGCAAAAGTTTATTTTTAAAATGTGATTCTTCCAAATGTATCTTGAACTGTAGGATGAAATGTCTGACTTCTGTTTTTTTTTTAACAAAAGCAATATTAATGTGGATTATGGGCTTCATAATGCTGTATTGTTTTGTCAAATATATTTTCAGTGGATTTGCAATAATTCCTATAAATCCAACACAATATATAAAGTGATTTGCACAAATGTCTTGAAGTTCCCACTAGATATCACTAAAAGCATTCCAATATGTCTTGGCACTTAACATATATTGTATTTCAAGAATGACATGGAAGACACTTCCAGTGAGGCCATGGCATCTCAAATGTCTCTGCCAAAGCAGGACAGTGTTCATGGAAGACATCAGTGGCTGGATATTGGATCCTGGGTGGTGAAATCTCTCCAGAAAAAGAAGAGATTGTGAGATCACCCACATGTACCCTGGGGAACTGATCCTCCTGCTTAGACTGCAAGAAGTGAGGGTTTTTGGTTGGTTTATGAATTGAGCAACTGGAAGTCAAGGGAATACTTCACCTAAATTCACAGTTGTAACACAACTCAATCAAGTCCCATTTCTTAATTGCCTTTGAAATTGCTTTTTACTGATAATATAGGACTTTGAATGTTGGACACTAGAGGGAAGTAGAAAAAATTAAAGATGATAATTAGAAGAATCAGATTTGACAAACTAGAATAAAATGAAGCAAAATATTTAACAGTGGATGGAGACTTGTGAACAATAGGCTTGGAAATTAATTTTAAGAATATCTAACTTCATGGATGAGTAGCGTGCAAATTGTCTTATAAAAAAGAACAGGCTATGCCAGAGATTAATTTTAATGTGCATTTAAACATGAGAAGTTACAAGCATGATGTGGAAAAGTATGGAGGATATGCTGAATATACAAATGAAACTGGATGAAGTCTTGATATTTGAAAGAGACAAGTATGAAAACAGAAAAGTTATTTGGATAACTTCCTTTTACTGGATTTACAAGAGATCTGTTAAAATTTTGAAGAATATTCTGAGAGGAGACCAAGAGAAGATGTAAACATATCAAGCCTGAGAACACTTTTTGAATTAAAGTTTGCATTAAAAGTCAAGATTTTATAAATACGGAAAAGGAACACAGAATTGGCTTATTTGATCAAGTTATCAAGTTATTTGATGTAGTTATCTCTGATAGCCTTTAATGGACTTTGCTGATAAAGAATGAGTGATGAAGTTTTAAGATTTTTGTTTATAATTAAGAGATGAGATATGGGAAGAAAAAAAACATTTGTTGCATTTTAAGAAAAGGTGATAAGTTACTAAAATTATTTGTAGCTGTCATAATGAAGAGGGGTGTTCTTTTTTGTTTGTTTTTTCTATATTTTATTTCTTTTGCTGCTTTCTATTTTTCCTTTTCAATCTTATTTTTTGTAGTCTATTAATTTTTATTTTTATCATTGTAAACTATATCAGAAATTATTTTAAAAATGATTTGGAAGAGTTGCTTCAAATCTCATTAAGTATAACAGTTCTCACCTATTCATTAAGATATACACATTTTTCCAACCTTACACAGACCTGAAAAAATGGGATGCTTTAATGAAAAGCAGAGAAAATCTATAATTGCTGTAATTAAACAAGATCCAAAGACTTTTGAACAATTTTCAAACCATGTGCTCCTTCATATTCTGTGAAATTAGATCTATTCCTTCATAAGATGTTTTAAAAATTACATTTTAATATATTGCCATTATATAGTAGAGCTAAGCTGTAACCTCTGAGGAATTTTGGCAATGTAAATTACAAAAAATAAAGCATTATTAGATGCAAAAGTAAAGCATTATTAGTTGTAAAGCATTATTGATTTATAAATCTATTTATTTGAAGGCCACTTGATTTATAACAACTCTGGGTGGCAAACAATAAACATGGATGCAAAAAACAATTAGCTAAAGCAAAAGCAAACAATAGCCTGGAGGAAACAACCCATATCATGTATTTTTGTTACAATTTTGTTATTAATTTTAAACAAATAGTGTGGAGGGAAGACGAAGAGTTGAGCTATTGAAGGTATTTAAAAAATATTGACATGTTATGTCAAAACTTTTAATTGTTCTGAATACTCTTAATACAAGAAACAAATGCATTTTATTTATATACTGGTTATTTTATTTATATACTGGTTATATACTTTTACTGCAGTCTCAAATTATCCTATTTGGACACATTATGAAAGACCAAAATCTCTAGTGATGGATCTAATGCTGGGAAGAAGAGGATGACCAAAAAAAAATGGTTTCAGTTACAATGGTAAGAGGTCCACCATTAGAAGATTTGAAATACCCAATTAGGAACAGGTCATCATGGAGGAAATCTGTGGTGATTAATGTTAACACCAACTTGATTATTGTTGTTGTTGTTTACAATATTTACTGACTCTTAACATAAAAAAGATCCTATTAAGACAAGTGATTTGATAAAAAATTCTAATAACCCAACTCTCTCTTTACCACAGTTACGAAAAATAATATATTTCATTTGGAATAACTGATTAAATTTCCCTGGTACTGAAATATTTGAATGTCCTTTAGATGTAGACTTATTTCTTATAATAATAGTTCAGCACTGTAAAGACTGCAGCCAGGACAGGATCGCTAAAAAGGGGGAAAAGATATCAATATGCTCCGAGGATGTTCAAGTAAACAAACATTTGTGGGATGGGGAAGAGGAGATGAAAGAACAGTCATATGTGAACTGACTATATTTAGTTGTCTCCAGAAGCCAAATTGTAGGAATTAAGCAGAAAACATTAAGAGAAATTACAATGTTAAGGATTTAAGTTGTCTTTCTTAGGTTCTCTATTAGTTATAACAAAGCTTAATATAGCAGCCGTCATGGCTGGCAGGCTTGTCTCCCATTCTACCCTCCTGTAGCATAGGTGGAAACTCAAAAAACCCCATAGTAATCTTTCTTGGAAGCAAAGTGATTCCAACTCACCAAGAAACCATGCCTACCACCTTCACTAAGAAAAAGGAACAAGTCAGGGGGCTCCATATTTCTACATGTTTTGTTACCCAAACTTAGCAACCACATCCTGATTTCCCCATTCTTGGTTAAACATATAAATAGCTTTACATACAGAGACACACCAGCCCTACACAACACACCAACATTGACAAATTTGCCATATTGTTACCACTATTGGCAGGGATTGCAATAGAAAAATACTTTATGAGCAACTTTGGCCATGAGAGAATTCTGAAGGCTTATCCCTTCTTTATACCCCATCTTCGACATACGACTATAATGGAGTCTGCTCATTATGGTTGTATGTCAACCAATCTTTTTTGTGGTAGTTGTTAAGCAAATGAGGTGATCATTAAGTGAACTAATAGTTCCCTCTGAGCATGGTTTTGATGAAAATCTGAAGAAAGTGCTGGTTTTCAGTAAAACCATCATAAAACGTGATTGCATATATCCGGGATGCTGCAAATGGCCATAAATGCAGCTGTGCTGCCAAGCACCCAAAGTTCAGTCACATGATCATGGAGGAAGCCTGGCCATCGGAACATCATAACTTGACTAGTCGCTAAATGGCTGGTCGTAAGTCAAAGATTGCCTTAATGAAGAAAACAGGAGTTGGCACAATTAGTAAGCTTACTTCTTGCCCTGAAGCAAATTCTCATGCTGCTATTGTGTATATTGATTTAAGTGCTTATTTATTCATACTACACATGTATACAGCTGCCCAATGGAACAGGTAAGTCTAGGCTTATTGATAATGCTACATTTTTTTAAAAAAAAGGTTCACATTCTTCTCTATCAGCATAAGAAACTTACTTTGAGACCAGGACTGCAGCTGCATCACGAGACTTATCACTTACAACAAGGTATGACTAAAAGTAAGAAGAGATTTGAGTTGAAATTTATCATATTAAAATTGATCATATAAAGTAAATTATATAAATGAACTTCACTTTGTGTGTGTGTGTGTGTGTGTGTGTGTGTATGCAAATCAGGATGGATGAAAAGTTGAAATTTGAGAAAGATAATTAAAAAAAAAACCATTTCTATATAGAATGTTAAGCTAGCATATAAATAAACTGCCAAAAAGTCTGCAAAATTTAAAGATGTGTAGGATAGGCACTTGTAAACAAAACTGTCTTCAAAACTGCTTTAGGAATAGTTTATTTTAATTGCCCACTGCATTTTCCTTTTCAACATTTATATGAACAGAATCAGAAAATACATATTTCTAAACACAATATTTGTTTTAAATTCTGCAACATACTATAGTGCTGGTAAAGGATCATGAATTAGAAAATAAAGTATGCAACTTCAAAACAAAGACACAGTAGCTTTTAAAGGGTCAGTTAACTTTGTTATCAAAACTGATTCTATAAATGAGATTCCCCACCATCAATTAGTATACGATACGCTTAAATGATCATTATGATAATTTGTATAACAAAATGCATAGAGGTACCCGGATTAAGCAGAAAAAAACTATGTTTAAGTTATAATCACTTTTATCAAGTGAAAGAAGCCATTCTATAAATAATGATTTTATGAAGTACACCTACTTTTGCTACTGCCAGAATTCGATCCATTGTTGATACACGAGAGCATCCTTCTATGGAAGAGATATTTCCATCCAGCCGTACCAAATCAAATGGGATCAAACATGTTACAGATAACCACAACAGGAGCATGTAACGAGTCTCCCAGATCTAACAAGGCAGGAAAAGAATCAGAATAAAATACATAGTGAATGTTCTCAGAAAACTTCCAGTGTACATTGTGAAAACTATTTCTACTTGCAAAATCGAGATAGGAAATTATCTTGATGATAAATTAAGACAAGTATGATAAAAAAGGAGGCATGTTTAGTTCTATTAGGATTTGAGTTTTGTTGAACCCAAAGACAAAGTAAACATAAACACTAGAGTTTTGGAAAAATACTTTGAATGCAAAACATTTCAATCTCAAAGTGGGTCTGATATCTGAAGTACTCCTAGCTTGATTCAAAGTTGGGGGAAACTGTTCAAAGCTCAAAACATTTTGCATTTGATATATTTTGTTTATCACTTGCAACGATCCATAAGTAGATAGAATCTGAAACAGTTTTGCCATTCTGTTAACTTTAATCAAGTTCAAAGTTAATAGCTGGTCATTTTCAAATTGCAACTCAGAAACAAAAAATAATTTTGACAATGTATGTCTCTAAGCAGAATGATCAGCATTCATCAAAGCTAAACTAGCTAACATGTTACCTAGTAATAAGTATTGAATCAAACTTAGTTTGGGGTGTAGATTGTGTCTCATCATCCTAATATTGTATTTGCCTAATGGTAGAGTAGAGTTCGTTCATTATAATCTCTGTAGTAATACTGACAGTAACACCAAGGCTTGGGGAATGTTTCAGCAGCCTGCTTTCTGTGTGGACAGTGGACTGCTATAATGGAATGAACTCATTCATAGAGAGGACTTTAGGTAACAAGAGCATACCTCATATTCTTTTGGATTCTGAGCTACAAGCATATCGAGAACAGGCTGTACATCTGCTACTTCATGAGGAAATAATCGCAAGAAGGTTTTATATCCTCGTACCTAGGTGAACAAAAGCATTTCCAGTTTAATGATTCATCTCCATTTATGGAAATGTAAAAATAAATTCCATTGTTTAATTAATATTTGACATCACACCAGCTCTCAAGCTCAAGGGAACTTTCAAGTTGTGCATTTGCAATGCAATAGGCAAACAACTGATGTTTATGTAATCAACACAATGATAAGAGCCATAAAGTACCAATAATAATAGTAAAAATATAAAATAATTACAGTTAAATTGCATATATGTAAGGATCTATTAAAAAACAGAGGGAGATTTTAGGCTCTGTGGAGTTTATTTAAGGACTACTAACTTTTCAATTGCAAACTATGAAAGAGCAATTCTATAAAGCCTTGTCCTTTATGGATAGATCCATAAACCACTGCAAAAGTACAGACTCTCAAAATTTCAAATATTCATTTGATAATAACGATTGTCCCTCTTTTATCTAATTTGAGAGTAGCAGTAAAGTCATATTATTATTATATTAAAATTAAATTTTACCTTTGAAATAATGTAGAGAAACTGAAAGGCCAGATGAATTAGAAGAGGAGGAGATGCTTCACATCGGATAATATCTAGCAACAAATTCAACATCCATTCTAGAGAAAACATAGAGAAATGGGTGAGGCAATAAAGGAAAAATTAGTTGGCTTTTTGTCTCCCGCTAAACAGCCTCACAAATAAGTATCAGAATGGATTACCTAATTTGTTTCATGGAAAACACATGTTGCTGTTATGATCTGACAGTGACTTTCTTCAGATATTGAAATGTTGTCACAAAGTAGAGGAAGAGATTGGACTAAGATTGCGTAAGACCAAAGAAAACAGGCAAAGGAAGATAAATATGGTATCACAATGTTTCACTTTCCTACTTCAGCCCTAATTCTGTGCTCTTACTATTGGATAATGGTACGCTGATCATTGAGAAAATCTATGTGGTCACTAGGAGTTGGAAATTACTTGATGGTAATAATCAGTTGACAGACATCTCTAGATCTGAGTTTGGTTTTTCCAGATGCTGATTATGTTCTCCTGATCAAATTATATGATAGGTGAATGATTAATTCTTGCCTGATCTGAGTTTATTGCTCAGGAAAGTATCCATAAGATAGAAATAAATGTTCTACTGCACACATCTGATGCACTTTCAACAGAAAGAGTAGAGTTGGCCTACAACTCAAATGAGGCACATGCTTGGCAAGAAGCACTTGCCATCTCTTGTCAAAATTCAAAAGAAAGATGGGGAGACGTGCATTACTTCTTTTTCCATATAAACTTGCCTTACAAAGTATCAAGAGAATTGCACCATGCTTTCAAGAAAATAATCACAATTTCTACAGAGGGGGATTGGGAGAGAGAAAGAGAGAGACTTTTCACATTGGAAACAAAATATTATCCCAAAGCCTCTAGGATGAGTTCATTTTCTAGATGGATATTTACTGGAAAATTAAATTGTTCTTTACTATTCTCCTTCTTGTCTTAATCTCTATTAATGATATGAAACTGGAGGTGTATCGATTTCTTTAAGTAAAGCTGCTTTTGGAGGCAAGTGTATTCTAGACAGAGAATCCCAAACACTGGATTAGGAAGAATCTTCTGCCACACACTCTTAAGAAGAAGAAAAAATCAGTATCATCCATGCTAATAAAAAATAATATTTTATCAGAATTTTACAGAATTTCAATATTTACCTAAATGAGAATCCAAAAGATGAGGCTGTTCCTGGTATTTATCCATTATAACTGAAAACAAACAAAAAAACATACTCAGTTATCAAGCGATTTTCTAACATCAAAATGACACATCAATGCTTTGGCATTAAGAAAAGTTTTCCCTAAGATTCTGAACTAAGTAAGCCTACTGTGACTTTTTAAAGTACAGGTAGTCCTTAACTTATGACCATAATTGTGATCAAAGTTTCCACTGCTAAATAAGGTGGGTTGTTAAGTGAGTCCTCCCTAATTTTATGACTCTCTTTGTTGTGGTTATCAAGCAAACCGCTGCAGTTAAGTGAATAACACCGTCATTAAGATTGTTTAAAGCCAGCTGGGAAGATCACAAATAGTGATCACGTGATCCCCCTGGGATGCTGCAAATATTGTGTTAGTTGTGAAGCACCTGATTTCTGATCATATGACAGTAGGAATGCTGCAATGGCCCTAGGTGTGATGACCAGTTGTAAGCCCCTTTTTCAGTGCTGTTGTAACTTTGAATAGTTGTTAAACAAATAGTCGTAAGTCAAGGATTACCTGTACAGCAAATGGAAAAAAGTACTAAGAGTTGGGATATATTCCTTCATTTTAATTTCTAAGCTATTTTGGCTTCCTTTTAATTTTTTATACAGTAAGACTAAAGAATTCATTTAAATAATTATTAACTTGAATTACATTTACAGAATTAATTTTTCCTTTTTTGAATTTGCTATATTTTATCATAAACTGTTTTCCGGCCATAATATTCAATCTTTATGTTTATTGTGTGCATGGTTCATTATACAAAAAAACCCCACTTAAATAAAGTACACTTGCTAAAAAATAAGCAATGTAAACATGGTTACATGAGAGATATTGTATGTTATAAATAGCATCCTAATAATCAGAGATTAAACGTTTTATATTTAAAAAATGAAAATGAATGAACTCTAGAGTACAAACCAATGATCTCTATCTTAGTGAGACCTTTTGTTTTGGATCATGTTATGGCATCTGTTAGAAAAGGAAGGGGACCAGGAAAGTTACATATACAGGACCTTTTGGGATTTTTTTTGCAAAGACTGGATAGCTAGATCATACTAGATTATTTTATTTGTTCCTCCTTTTCCAGAAGTTCAAGATGCCAATGTTTCCAAAGCTCTTCCAGTAATCACAGAATGAGCAAAGCATGACCTACAGAACACTGATAGCCTATAGCCCCTTTCCTCCACCCTTTACAATCCTACAAAATCAATTATGACAGTGGTGTTTCTCACTTATTTTTGGTGAAGAGAGAACTAAACAAGCTTAACACAATATTAGCATTAAATAATAATCCTGTACTTTCTCCAGAATGGAGAAAGCAGGCCAAAGATTCTAGCCCTTTCCCTAACACACTTTATTCCATTTAATTTACCTGAGAGTATATATTTATACTAATCAATACCATCTTAAATGACAGAGATCATTATTACTATTATTATAAAAATGTGCTAATGTGCTAACCTTGTATAGAATTACATCCATCCAGTTATGGTCAGTGCGCTTTCACGCCATTGTGTTACATTAACAACAGGAGGCAGGTACTATGTGACCATTTCTATTTGGAATTTGTTGGACATACTGCCTGCCTCCTGGTATTCAGTGAATCTGAAAATACACCACCAGATATACACTACATAAAAATAGAGAAATTCATCCCAAGAAAGTAATATGCAGGGCCATAATATAACATCTGCACTTAATGCCCATAGGTGATTTGACTTAATGACCGTAGCCGGAACTGACATCATAAATCAGGCACTGACACATGAAATTTTACTTTACTATCATGTTGCTTTGCGATGGATTTCTCTACTCTGAAGGCTTCAGGGAAATTAGATTGTATATACCAGGGATCCCCAAACTTGGCAACTTTAAGACTTGTGGACGTCAACTCCCCGGGAGCTGACGTCCACAAGTCTTAAAGTTGCCAACTTTGGAGACCTCTGGTATATACTATTGCAGCAACTACTGTAATATGACAAATCATCACTAGGTGGCAATCCAAGATAAATTAAACAATTGACTAACAACACTGAATAAGCAAGCTAAACAAAATATGTTTTTAACTATCACATATAATGTATTTGGGTTAAGGCACCAGGTTAGAAATTGAGAGACTGAGTTCTAGCCTCATCTTAGCAATAAAAGTCAGCTGAGTGACTTTGGACCAGTCACTCTCTTTCAGTCCCACTCACTTAAGATGGTTGTTGTTGTGGAGGAAAGGAGAAAGATGTGTTGGGCAAATTTGCTGCCTTTAGTTATTGGTAAAAATAATAACGGTGGGAACCCAACTTGCGAACTGCAACTCTGGGTGGCTAATACAGGATTAGAAACAAAAATAAAACCAGCAGCATAAAATCAACATAAACAATGTAACTCAAGCCTTAAAATAGCAAAGAGTTGGTGAAATCTACAACACTGGCTTATTCCTAAATCGTATTTATCACCTGTAGAAATAGAATGACCAACATAGACATCTTCATTCTAATTAAATTAATGATGTATTAGATTGATTTTTTTAACATCACTTCCTAAAACCTTTACAGGTAGACTGAAAATGGGATTGACAACTCCATCGCAAAGCAACGTGATCATAAAGTGAAACTTCATGCGTCGGTGCCTGATTTTTGACGTCAGTTCCAGCTACAGTCATTAAGTCAATCACCTATGGACATTAAATGCAGTGTTACATGACTGTGACTTCCAACTTCCTGCCAATTTTCTCACTAACTTGGCTTATCAGAAGCTGGCTTCTGATGTAAATGGTGAACAAATGACCATGGGACACAGCAATCATATAAAATGTGCATTGGTTGCTAAGGCCCCAAATCGCTATCGCATGAGTGCAGGGAAGCTGAAATGGCCATAAGTTCAAGGACTAGTTATAAATCTCCTTTTTCAGCAATGTCATAACTTTAAACAGTGGCTGAATGAGCATTTGTCAGGCAAAAACTTACTTGTGTTACAGTATTAGTAAGATTTACTGTGTACCATAAAAATATTATGAAAGAACAAGGTTAGCATAAGAGCAAAGGCTAAGATCTTCATTATTGTTCTGTTAATGGAATACATTTTATAGAGCAGGGCTTTACTACTTTCCCAATTTCTCTACAGCCCCTCACTCAATGTCTCACGAATATCTGTTTCAATGGGGTCAAACAATTTTCAAAATAATTTAGGATAGTTTTATGAGACTACAAATTTAATAAACTAGGATCTTAAATATTAGCTTTATTATTAAAACTCTTGGAGTCTAATCAACCCCACAGTTATTAAATGCCACAGTTTAAGAATATTTTGCAAATAATTACCTAGCAGACACCAAATAAAGGAAGATTAGAAACTTTAAGCTAAACCCATGGAAGTTTACTGTAAAATTCATTTCCATATAAATGAAACATGGACTTTAATCTAAAGAAAGAAAATGCAAGAAACTTTCAGCACCAAACCTTTTCTGGAAATAATTCTCCACATAAAAAGCAAAATAGCATACAAGAAAACAATAACAATCTTGTAGCTAGAAGAAATATTGCAATATTGCTTTGTATCAAACATTAAAATAATTCACTCTTCAAAAACAAATATGTCTGCTATTAGTAAAACAGAAGCAATAATAATAGCTAGGTAGAAAGTCATTTTACATTCTGTCCCTCTCTCTCTCTCTCTCTCCCCCCCTTTCACATCCATCTCCCTCATACGACGACTCTGGGCAGTGTACAAATAAACATAAAAATGTGACAAACATATTATTGTAAAATAGTTAAAAACAAGAATGGAATAATTACAATTTAAAAAGTGAGGAACGGGCTTCAGAACAGTGTGTTTCTCTGTGAATCCCAAATGAGTCATTATCCTTCCTAATGAAAATTTAAGCGTGTATTTTAGTAGAAAAAATTTACCAGGCTGAGACTAAGAGAATTTATATTCATATTTAAGTTTTACTTTATTGATGAACTGGAAAAAAAATATGTATGATTGCAGTCCCATTGAGTTAGTAAATAAAGGGAGATGAACTGTCTTAATCAATTACTCTTATACTGCACTTGGCAAACAATGGAAATAAAATTTCCAATGATTTATACAAATACACATGCGTATTTCTAATAAAGATCCTGACCAAGATTGATTTTTAATCATCCATGTTTTTAACTTTTATTTTAAAATATTATATCTTACCTTTAAATTTTTCAAGAACTTTTTCTCGCAGTATCAGGTCTTCATATACCGATCTAAGATGATTAATCAACTCCTGTGTTTCTTGTCTCTCTGTAAAACTTTCAAGTATGTTTCCTTTCGCGATGACATCAGGCTCCAAGCATTTGTTGTCTTCTTGATCGTTCCCATCATTGTTCATCTCATTTAAAACCATCTCCTTTCTGATAAATTGTTTTCTAGCAAAATGAAAGTAAATTAACATTAGAGTTAAAACTATTAATTTGTTTCAATAATAACAATCCATAACAGAAGCACAGATAATCCTTATTATCACAATTGGAACTAGACCTTTGGTTATAAAGCAAGATGTTTGTTAAGTGAGTTAAGCCTAAATTTTACCACCTTTTTGCCATGGTCGTTAACCGAATCACTGTGATTAAATCACAAAGACATTAAGCAAATCCATTTCCCCCCATTAGACCTCACTTCATTTAAGTGAGATCTAAGACTTTTTTATCTGAACTGGACAATGACTATTCTATCTTCGAAATAAAGACAATTAACAGTAATCTACAAAGAAAAGTTAGAATATATGATAATTTTCCCTTCCATCTCTTTTCCTAAATTTCCATATTATGGAGTTGCAAGAGTGCTATCTGCAATATCTAGTTTTCACTGGTTTTGTGTATAAATAAATTTCGGAGAAGCTTTAACTACGAGGAAGGATATCTATTTAATATGCAGAGAGTCCAGCTTTAATCCATACGGTAGACTTAGAAAAAGGTCATAATAAAACAAAAGATGGAATGTTCCCCAAAAGAAATGGAAATCAGATAAATTACAATACCTCACCTATTAAATTAGTTAAAATGTAAAATTAAGTTTATTTAATAAAAGGAAAAATGAGTGAGATTGAAGCAATAGGCCATGAATATATTGTAACAAGCTCAGAAAGCTACTGATGCTGTTTATTTATTGCACTGTGTCAAATGATCCCCGGTGGCTCTGCAATAATGCAAAATGTATCTATGTACACCAATATAAATGGCATTTTAGTTATGTCATTGATGTATTAGAGATGGGCTATAGTTTTATAGACAAATATATATGTTTTTCAATTTGAGTAGTGTTCCATTTCACAACAGTAAGTCTGTGTGACTTACAAAATATAAAAACAACACAATAACCTAATATAAAATGTAAACAACACTCAATAAGCTGTTGACAAATTTGAAATCAAAAATCAAATTTAGTAATTTCTGTTGGATAACCTAAGTGCCAACTCTCAATTTATTTTTGAGAATATACCTCTTAATTAATAATTGATCATTCTATGAATTTTTTTCTACATAGTAGTACATAGTCGACTTACCAGTTTGCTTAGTGAGTGTTCAAAATTACAATGGCACTGGAAAAAGTGACTTATGACCATTTTTCACACTTATGGCCATTGCGGCATTCCCACAGTCACATGATTCGCATTCAGATGCTTGACAATTGACTCACATTTATGACAGTTGCAATATCCCGGTGTCATGTGATCACCTTTTGCAACTTTCTGAGAAGCAAAGTTGCTGGGAGAACCAGATTCACTTGACAACCATATTACTAATTTTAACAACTGCAGTGATTCACTTCATAAATGTGGCAAGAACAGTCATAAAATGGGGCAAAACTCACTTAATAGATTTCTGATTTAGCAACATAAATTTTGTGTGGTCATAAGTTGAGGACTCCCTGTATGCCAAATTTCCTTATTTCTCATATTAAATAAATTAATGAACAAATATTACACTAATGGACTTTAATTATATAATCTATACCTCTTCAGGTCCAAGCTACGTTTTGTACAATGAGCTTTATTAAAATACTACCTCTGGAATAAAAAGATATTAAGACATAATCACAAAGGCTAAATGCATTGTATGGGCTGAGGATGCCCTTGTACTAGTCGCACAAACACAGGTGTGTATGTGTGTGTGTCTTGTGTGTAGATATACATATATACACATACATATATCATCTTTTCACTAGGTGTCTTTGGATCAGTCATTTACTTTCAGGTCCCACAAACTTGTAAGTTTGCTGTGGGGAAATAGGGGAGGAAGGAGAACTATGTACATCATGCTACTGAAGGATGGGATATAAATCTAATAAATCTTTATTTGATTTGTCAATTGTTTACAAGATAACAGATATAAGGATAAACATAGTTATGAATACAAGAAATGAGTACATATAAGAAAAATAAAAGAAACAATAGGACAGGGACAGTAGGCACTTTGGTGCGCTTATGCACGCCCCCTACAGACCTCTTAGGAAAGGTGTGAGGTCAATAGTAGAAAGTCTAAGGTTAAAGTTTTGGGGGTTTGGGGAAGAAACCACAGAATCAGGTAGAGTATTCCAGACATTGACCACTCTGTTGCTGAAGTCGTATTTTCTGCAATCAAATTTGGTGCGGTTAACCTTGAGTTTGTATCTATTGTTTGCTCTTGTATTGTTATGGTTGAAGCTGAAGTACTCGTTGACAGATAGGACATTGCAATGTATGATTTTATATACTATACTCAGATCGGACCAAAGATGGCATAGTTTTAGGTTTTCTAGGTCTAGAATTTTGAGTCTGGTGACAAAAGGTATTCTGCAATGAGTAGAGGAGTGGAGAACTCTTCTTGTGAAATATTTCTGGACTTTCTCAACTGTGTTAATATCAGATATGTAATGTGGGTTCCAGACTGATGTGCTGTATTCGAGTATTGGTCTAGCAAATGTTTTGTATGCTCTAGTTAGTAGTGTAATATTACCAGAGAAAAAGCTACTTAAGATTAGGTTAACAACTCTTAATGCCTTTTTGGCTATGTAGTTACAGTGGGCTCTAGCACTTAGATCATTAGAGAGGAGTATTCCAAGGTCCTTGACAGAGTTTGGATCATCAACAAAGTCTTGACTGTTCTGCTTGTATTTTATTTTCTGATTTTTTTTGCCAATATGTAAGGCAGAGCATTTATTTGTTGAGATTTGAAGTTGCCATTTATTTGTTTGATCATTCTGATACATAGAATAGTGTGTGTGTGTGTGTGTGTGTGTGTAGGTCTAGGTGTGTTCAGGTCTTTTCCCGTGTAAGATTTCTTTTTTTTGTAAATTTTATTTGAGTTTTCACAAAAAGAAATACAAATAAAACATCTTTTATGGAAGCAGCAGAATCCCAGGTTACATTTCTTCACACAGACACAAATTCAAGTTCATGCTCATTTTTATATTCTATTCCATATCTTATTACAATTTTACATTTTCTACATGGCTTCTCCCCTCTTAATTTTCTTAATTTTATTTTATTTATTTCATCTCAATTCAAATCATTATATTTATATTTTTTGTCTGTCCTGTTTCAATTGTCTATTATCTTTTCTCATTAAACAAAATTTCTCCTGTAGTTACTGATTGGAGTATGACGCCTTTATATCTTTCCCCTAAAGCTATAACACTTAGTATAATACGTAACTTCTATTCAGATTCTGCTTGGTACATTCTTAAACTACACACAATATTCTTGAAAAGAAAAAAAAAAGAAAAAATTATAAATGTATATAATTAGGACAACATTCCATTCCAATTCAATTCTATCATTAATATTAATATTCATTAAAGTCTTAACATTTTTCACGTTATTTTTCAATTAAATATCATACTTCTATGGGAACAATTATAAACTTTCCATAGTTAATTCCCCCCACCTTCACTTATCTTTTATAAAACATTGACTAATTAAAATGTTCCCGTTCCTTCCTAATTCAATTTTCTCATTTATTTTATTTCATTTACTTTATTCACAAACATTTCATTAAATTACACTATTTTATCCCTCATTCTAATCATATGTTGTTTCCAATTTTCTAAAGTTATTTCTATTACAAATATAACAATACAATCTTATGTACCTTTACAGAATCCCCTTTTCAGTTAGATTTACACCCATTATCTCTAAATAGGTCCTGTTTCTTTATATCTTGCTCTGGACCTTTGTGACTTCTTTTCCTTTCCTTCTTCACTCTCTTCTTCTCCCTCCCCTTTTTACCCCTTTGTCTCTCTACCTCTATTTTCCTCTTCTGTATTCCCCTTTTCTGTTGCTTTCCAGTATTATACTTATTTTTCGAATTATTTTTCTTTTCTTTGGTTGTTTTTTTAAGTCTTAAATTCTCCATCCTCTTTCCCCGCTTTCCTTTTTCTTCCCCACATAAAATTACTTGTTCATTAAAGATGGCCTCTTCTTTGTCCCAGTCTTCTTGTTTTGCAGTCTTTTCTTGTTGTTTCTCATAGTTCCAGATCTCCATTTCTAAGAATTGAAAAACGAAGCCAAAAGAACCCTTCCCTTCTTGGGCATCTTCTTTGTACGTTTTAAGTTCCATTTTCAATTCATCCAAAAGTGATGCCATTGTAGAATTTTTTAAACAACCACTCGATTGATTTTAGTCATTCAAATATAATAACCAAAAATCCAAAAGTCACCAAGTAATCCAAATACACGCAAGCTGTTTCTCTTTGCTCTTCCTTTTTTTTTTCCACTTTCTCTTCCTGGGGTTACTATTTAGTTGCAAAGTTTCAGTTAAAATGTATCTTTTACAAGTCTTATTGAAATTTTACTTTAGATTCTTTTAAAGTCTAGACAGTCTCCTCCCTCTTCCAGATCCTGCCCTTATTCTTTTTCTCTCCCTTCCTGCTTATAGAAGAAAAAGTTTTTAATGTCCAGAAATCTTTATTGTCCCTTTGGCATTTAGTTAATCCAAAGCGGATTTTTCCAATTTCTTAGTCTCTTAGTTGTCAATATAAGGAAGGAGAGAGAGAGAAAAAAAGCCAAACATTTCCCTTTTCACTTTCTTTCGCTGCTTCTGACTCTTCTTTGGGAGTGATGTTATTTCTTGTAAAATTTAAATTCCAGGGTACCTTAGTTGTTGCCTTTTCAACTTAGCCTGGTCAGCCAAAACTTTCACTTCTTATCTTCCTCCTGCACATTCTTTTCCAGTTGAGTTCTTCTTTGAGGTGGCCATTTCTGACCACTGCTCCTACTGCCTTTGGGAAAGGGAGTAATGGCCAGCTGAGGAGGAGAGATGCGGCTCTCCTCGACCCTGCTGGCAGTCTCCCCCCTCTTCACCACCTCTACGGGGTGGCTTAGCCCTGAAACCAGCTAGCTCAGGGCGCTCCAGCGGCGAGCCCAGGCGGATTCCTGTCTGTCGCCGAAGCCCTTCAAACCGGAAGTCCCCTTTCCAAGCAGTATGTGATCAGAGCTGCCGTCTCTCTATAAATACTGGTGGTGGGGGCTGGTGTGCTGGGCTGGTTGGCTGCGCTGCTGCCTCTTGATTGGTTGATGGAGTTGATGTTGGTATAATGGGCTGTGTGATGGCCTTGTGAGTTTTGTTGTAGAGATATCCTGGATCTTGTGCTGTAATCTCCTGGATCGTTTGGTTTGTAGTGATCTTTTTTCCATTAGCCTCTCGTGTTTTAATGGCTTGGGTAATGGGTTGTGTGATGGGCTTGCAAGTTCTTTGGTTGTGGTATCCTGGGTCCTGCGTTGTAATCTCCTGGGTCGTTTGTGTTTGATCCCTTTTCCATTAGCCAACCAGCCCAGTACACCAGCCCCCCACAGTATTTATAGAGATGGCAGCTCCGATCACACACTGCTTGCACTGGTACGAAGCCGAAAGCACCAGCCTGAGGATGGCGAGTGGGCCTTCGCCGAAACGTCGCCAAGATACTCTTAACCTTACATGGGAAAAGACCCGAATACACCTAGACCTACATACCTGTACCCATGAAAATCTATATATATATATGAATGAATTAATGATAGATACTTCAGAAAGTACACTGAATTAAACAATATTACTGAATTCATCTAATCTGTTTCTTTGGCCTCTTGGTTTTCTTTTCACAATCCATTCCATGTTTTATTTGTAATAACTCATGTTTAGGTTGCTGCCTTAGTTTGGGTACAGTCCAATCTAGTCAATACTTATTTGCAGCATTTCTATGAGCCTACAGTGCCTATTGTCTCCTATGGATGTTCTTGCCTTGCTTTTTTCAGCATCACCCTTGAAAATCTGTCTTTTAAAAAATCCTAGCTGTTTTGTTATCCTTTGCTAGATGGAATCCGTATAAAGCCTGAAGGATGCATCATCCTTCATCCTCAATCTGCAGAAATCGGATGGCTCTGAAAAACCAGTTTGCTTTGCAAATAAAATATAGTCATAGAAAAATCTTGAGCTGTAGCCATTACAGCAAGCCTGCAGCTTTTAAATGCCACCCGAGGGACCGAACAATCTTTCTTATCATGCTGATGCTTCTGGGTATTACCATTTACTGCGGAAGCACCAATGTTCAAAGAGTAAAAACTGAAGCCCTCCGACCACTCTTAGCCCCCCCCCCCCAATCCTCTGACTTTTAATTTCTTGCCACGCCTTGGCATAGACAGAAATCTATTTCCTAAGGAAGAGGTTGTGGAATAAAGATGGTTTTAGAGACAAGCGGTGAATCCCCCGCCTTGGGGACACCCAGCATCCTTCTTCCCGGGGCGGGGCGGACCGGATCACATCTCTTCCCTTTTCGGACAAGGCTCCGCGCCTCTCATTGACCCAACCTCCCTCCAGCCAGCCCGATTTCCCACTGCGCCTCTCGTAGAGGCCAGACGTCCCCTTGTAACCGGGCCCTCTTTCCGCCCCGCCGAAGCTTTCATTACCTTAACAACCAACGAGGCTCGTCGTTAGCGCCTACCAAGGCCAGGCCTCCGTACTACGGCTCCCCGCGCGGGTCAGAAAGACTAGAAACGTCAGGATTCTGTCTTCAGGAGGAGGGGGAGGAGGAGGAGCCTAGCGAAGGGGGAGGGGCGAAAAGAAAGATCTTGGCAGACGCGGAGGATCTGTTCTGTAGCACTAGAGGTTCTCACGTTTCTGCCAGGTTTTCTCTTAATCCCGATGTAGCAAAGCTGCTGTTTGCCACGCGTCAGACCGGGCGCTACACCAGCTTCTCATCATGTGCATTTTATAGAAAAGGTACAGGCTCAGCGCCAGTAAGCAAATCGGAACAAAAACGGCGGAGAATACATTAATCCCTTTCTTCCAAGGAGAAAATTCAGGATGATACACTCATGGTTGTATTTTTGTCTTTTAGAAAGGATGTTATATTGTTTTGTCTATTATTGAATATATCCTAAGAGGCGGGAAGGGAAGGGAAGGGAAGGGAAGGAAGGGATCTAAAAATAGAAAAAAAAATTCCCTTCTCCCACACCCATATTATACTAAGACTACTTATAAATTGGCTTGGTCTCCTGTCATAAGTGAATTTATGTACAGAATAAAAACATAGTCTTATTCAATTAAAGAACAGTCTAGCAATAAGCTTCCTAACAGACAGGAAGCAGCAGGTGAAGTTAGGCAGAATCATATCCGATACCTGTACAATCAGCACAGGGCCTCCCTAAAGCTGTGTGCTATCTCCACTTCTCTTCTCCCTATATACCAATGACTGCATCTCAAATGATCCATCTGTTAAAATTCTGAAGTTTGCTGATGACACAGCAGTGATTGGTCTCATTCGAGACAACGATGAATCTGCATACAGACAGAAGGTTATACAACTTGCCTCATGGTGTAACAAGAACAATCTGAAACTGAACACACTCAAAACCATAGAAATGGTGGTAGACTTTAGAAGAAACCCTCCTATACTACCACCTCTTACAATACTAGACAACACAGTATCAACAGTAGAGATCTTCAAATTTATAGGTTCTATCATATCACAAGACCTAAAACGGACACCTAACACCAAAAACATCATCTAAAAAGCACAACAAAGAATGTTCTTTCTGCGCCAACTCAGAAAGCTCAAACTGCCCAAGGAGCTGCTGATACAGTTCTACAGAGGAATTATTGAGTCTATCATCTGCACCTCTATAACTGTCTGGTTTGGTTCTGCAACCCAACAGGACAGACACAGACTTCAGAGGATAATTAGGACTGCAGAACAAACAATTACTACCCACCTGCCTTCAATTGAGGAACTGTATACTGCACAAGTGAAAAAGAGGGCTGTGAAAATATTTACAGACCCCTCACATCCTGGACATAAACTGTTTCAACTCCTTCCCTCAAAACGATGCTATAGAGCAGTGGTCCCCAACCTTTTTTGTACCAGGGACCAGCGGCCCGGTACAAAATGATCCATGGACCGGTACCGGCATCAGCACGCACGACCAAGGCAAGGCGAGCCGAGTGACCGGCCAGCCAGCTGTCCCTCGCTTCTCCCCGCCACCTTCAACTCCTCCTTTGTACCTTCTCGTGGTCGATGGGCTTTTTGGGCTCTTTCTTAATCTCCTCCTGAGTAACGCAAGACTCCACCGCCATCGGGACAGCTCTTCATTCGAAGCCGCCCCCCTCTCGATGAAACTAAGGTGCGAGGATTCCTTCAGCACCCAAACACCGCTTTCCAACCGACGACCAACAAGCTCACCCGGAAGCACTTTCTCAAGCGCCGTCGAAACAAGATGGCGGCGCCCAAGTACCAGCGGACTGGTACAAAATGATCCACGGACCGGTGGTTGGGGACCCCTGCTATAGAGCACTGCACACCAGAACAACTAGACACAAGAACAGTTTTTTCCTGAAAGCCATCACTCTGCTAAACAAATAATTCCCTCAAAACTGTTCATCTATTTACAAAATCTGCACTACTATTACTATTAATCTTCTCACCACTCCTTATCACCCATCCCCTCCCACTTGACTGTTTCCTAGTATGATTTGATTGTTGATTATACCTTATGACTATCATTAAGTGCTGTATATTATGATTCTTGATTCTTAATGTATATTCTTTTCTTTATGTATACTGAGAATATTTACACCAAGACAAATTCCTTGTGTGTCCAATCACACTTGGCCAATAAAACTATTCTATTCTATTCTATTCTATTCTATTCTATTCTATTCTATTCTAATAGTCTTATGGTGTGGATAGCAATAATAGATTTAATATGATGATGATGATGATGGTGGTGGAAAGTATAATTTAGTTCTAAAAGATCAAGCAGCATATTCTATAGAACTGCATTAGAATCATGGCACTGATTGAAGTGAATATTTGTAGCTCAGGATTGAACTACAGGTTTGTAACATCTGCAAGAAAACCACCAAGCTCAGAGAGCACCAAGGGCCCCATAGAATTATAGTATCTGTTTTTTGAACATTTCAATGTGAAGCATACATATTAAATCAATCAATCAGAATAAAGTTAGAAAGGACCTTGGAAATCTAGTCCAGTCCCCTGCTCAAGCAGGAGACCCTATACCATTTCAGACAAGTGGCTGTCCAGTCTTAAAAAAAAATGCCAGAGATGAAGCACCTACAACTTCTGAAGGCAAGCTGTTCCACTGGTTAATAGTCCTCAGAGTTAGGAAGTTTCTTCTTAATTCCAGGTTGCTTCTCATCAAAGAGAGAAGCAACCTGGAATTAAGAAGAAACTTCCTAACTCTGAGGACTATTAACTATTTCATTAGTTTCCATCCATTGTTTCTTGTCCTGCCTCTGGTGCTTGGAAAAATAGTTTGACCCTCCCTCCTCTTTGTGGCAGCCTCTCAAATACTGGAATATTGCTATCATGTCCACCTTAGTCCTTCTTTTCTCTAGACTGGCCAAACCCAAATCCTACAACCATTCTTCATATGTTTTAGTCTCCAGGCCTTTAATATGGATGCCATTACAGGTAGTCCTCAACCAAAATTGAGGCCAAAATTTCTGTTGGTAATTAAGACAGTTGTTAAATCAATTTATGTCCCATTTTATGACTTTTTGCCATGTGATTGTTAAATGAACCCGGCTTCCCACATTAACTTTGCTTGTCAGAAGCTTTCTAAGGTTGCAAATGGCAATCCTGGGTTGCCAGGAATCTGCAACCATCATAAACATACAAGCCAGTTGCCAAACACCCAAAGTTTGATCACGTGACTGTGGGAATGCTGAAATGGTCATATGTATGAAAACTGGTCATGTCACTTTTTTACAGGGCCGTTGTAACTTCGAACAGTCATCGAATGAATGTTGTAAGTTGAGAACTATCTGTAGTGAAATAAAGGCATCCTTAAATGTTCAGAGGTATTTTTATATAAAGTGCTCCTTTAAAAATATAAAATGGATATTAATCAAAGATGGAACCCAAAGGAGTTCCATAATTAACTTACAGCTCTTTACCAGACAGATGTTAACACCAAAACAAGGCCATTTTCTCTTTGAATGAAACAAAAGTCTAATATCTCAACCAACTCTATGCCTATTCAGATGTACTAGAAATCTCCTGATATACTTTGTCCTAAAGGCTAGATTTGTAAATTATATTTATTACTAATGTGATCGAAATATATCCCACAAGGTTTTCAGGGGCAACTCTTGAATCTTATTGAAGACAGTACAGTGGAACCTTAATCTGATTTAGCATGACAATATTTAAATAATTATGACTTGAAATTTCTATTTTAAGAAAAATTCTGTTTCTATTTTGTTTTATACTGTTTATTTATTTTAGGTTTTATATTACTTGTTATATTTGATATTGCTTAATACCAAATATAAGATGCCATATAAAAATTTAAAATATTAAGCAGTATAAACAAAATAGAATAAAACAAAAGATGGTAAAAGAGAAAAAACAGTCTTAATAGTGTTATCATTCCATGATTAGGACATCTTATGATTTCTTATGGAAATCATTGTACATAGAAACTTAACAAATCTAAAGGTAATGGTAGAATTCTAATTACTGGTAGGAAATGAATTGCCTCCCATAAAAAGATACTGGGGAGAGGGGGTTGCAAGGGAGTACAATATACATATATATAAATTAGTATAGAAAAGGCAGTGGGAAAAATACATGTGATAATTTTTTAGGTTCATTCTGATCACAAGGACATCATCTCTTACTGAGGGTACAACAAAATAATCAGTGGTGGGGGTTTTCTTTGATCTAGCATGGCCATATTTAAATAATTGTTGGAGTTTAAAATCTTGTTTGCCAAGATTTCTTAAGATATAACAGCTTTGAAGATTTCTTTTTTATTTATCCTAGATATTTCTGTGGAATAGAAAGATAAGGGAATTGCTTGAAGTTCACATCATAGTGATTTGATCTGTGACAAATCACTTATAAAGCTTGATAAGCACTTCCAAATTTCCATTTTAGGAATGTAATCACTAGGAGCTTCACATTAAGGTTACCAGAGTTTAAGAGATGTAAACAGGATGTTTCAAGGGAAATTAAAAGGAAATGGTTGTTGATCCCAGGAAGGCAAAAAGGTCCAATTGACCCCAATGAAAAGGGGGGGGGGGGGTGTTGCTGGGGAGTAATAGGATTTCATCTAAAGTGTATCAGGGAGGAAGACTTCCCCTTCCTATTCACTGTCATCTAAACAAAAATCGTACTCCACTATTATCTCTTTTGATTAAAAAACAAACAAACCCTGAGATTTTAGCCTTATCACTGATTTGATCGTAAGGATTCAATCTTGGTTGATGTTGGAAACTTATAGTCTTATTCTGGAAGAGAGAATGGGTATTTTTATCTTTTCACTCCCCTTCAATCTTTTACTACTGCACCGGAAGATTAGAGCAATTCATGTAAAAAAAACCCCAACTTTAGGAAACCCTCCAAAATAACTCCCTTTCCAAGTAAAAATATACTGATATTGACAAGCAGGCATTAATCATACAACACATTTATCTCTGAGTGACTTATATTGCCATTTCATCTTCATTTCATCTGATTCAGCTACTCCTCTACAATTCAAGACTTCAAAATGCAGAACAATTATACTACTGATCAATACAAGGTAAAACCATGGTTAGCTACAAATTTTAAGAGAGAAGAGCAGTTTCTTGTTTGTGTCCTATTTCCGTTGAGATTAACAAGAGGACAAAATGTAGAGTCATAGATCCACTGAATAAGAGCTGTCATTGAGAGCATCAAATCCCAATTTCCTATTCAGTGAGAAAGGGCAGAAGATTCTTTGTTTTCCCCTTTTTCTTCTTTAAATATTCCTTTATATTTTATGGAGGTCATATTCAATCCTATTTACTAAGCTGTTAAAATGAAAGTGATGAATATCTAGCCCGTAGGCCCCAAATAAGCTGAGATTTTCCCATTTGGAGTGTAGCCTATTCCCTCCACCTCACTTGCCTTGCAATTAAGTTTGAATAAGGATAAAGTATCCCAAATGTGGAGAAATTCCATATTAATTTCAAGCTATTAAGAACTGACATACCTGAATTTATAGTTAGAAGAACTCTAGTTTCAAATGATATAAATAGGGCTTTGCTTTCTTTTGATTTCATATTATGTGTACAACAACTTATTTAAATTCTCTATTCTAAGGATTACATACTGTGAGCTTATCCATAACTTTATTTTGTGATAAAAGAAAAAGACAAAAAACAAAAGCTAGTGTTACAATATTACAAACAAGAACCTATCCAGACTTATCTGAGAACTCACAGGAGTCAACATTACTAAGTAATTTTGCTAGCATGCCCTCTTAAAAATGTAATAACAAGATCTTTCTAGAAAAAAAAAGAACAAGTATAGATATTGAATATTTTATTTCAATAAATAGTTCATTTATGGTAGTGCATCATTTTGATACTATCAACTATTATAAAGTAATTTTCTCTAAAATCATTTGTATTTCATTTACCATATAGGCATATCTAATATTCATTTCAAAGATTATTTGAATTATTTTCAACATCCTATTTTGTAAACATATTTTAGAGCTGCTAGAAATTTTAAACTGCAAAAATATATTGTTTAAAATAACAATGCAACTTATTTTCTAATGGAAAGGAGACCTTAGAATTATTTTTCAAATGAGATACAGTACATAAATGTAGCATAACAAATGAATCCTGAAGTGGTATGGAAATCAGTGACTAATATTCTCTATTTTTCAACATTTTAATGTAATTCTTCTTATACAGAAAGAAAATGGAAAGATATGAAGTGTGAAAGTTCATTATCAATGATTTCTTTTGGATCACTATACTAATTGAGTCAATAAGAATTAAAATATTAAAAGCATTGTGTATGCTATTTTATTAAATTTTATTGAATAAAATTTAGTATTTTATACAATGGTAAAAGCAAAAATAAATGTAAAGAAAATAAAAAGAACTAAAAAAGGGAGCATGGCAAGTGACTAAATAATAAAAAGATAGAAGAAAGAAAAGTAAGAAAAAATTATATATAAAAGATTGGTTCCAATCTTCTTTATAGCAGTTATAAAATATTTACCTTCTATCCTCTTTCTTCAAGATTATAGCATAATTCCTTTCTTCCCATATCTTCCCTTTCTAATCATCAACTCCATAAATCACTTCATTGTTTTCCAGTTTTCAGCAAAAAGTCCATAAAGGGTTTCCAGTCACGCATAATTGTACTTGTCTTCTCCTTGATCAAAGAAGTTTTGCCATTTCTGTAAATTCCTCATCTTCACTAACCATTCCTCTATCTTGGATATTTCAGAATCTTTCCATCTTTGTACATATACTAATCTCACTGCAGTTACTATGCATGAAAATGATCTTTCACAAGTCTTTTCCAGTTGACTATCCATAAGATTCTACAGCTAATACATGTTTTTGACATGTTGGCACAAGGTAAGGAATAATAAAGTTTCATAAAAGGGAATGACATAATCAGTACATATGAAGCATATTGTAGCCATTTCCAATCTGGCATACTCCAGATATGTATAATATCCTGAATTCCAAGACAGCATTTGTTTAATTCAAGGCAGAGACAGGTGGCTGTATTAAAATGTCATCCATCAGTCCTTAAACCACCAGAAAAGCATATTGTCATAATATTGGTGAGAGGAAATGCCCACAGCTACCCCCTCAATTATTGTAATAAAATATGCCATATATTTATGGGAAAAGCCTTGTTGGGAAAATAGAGAAAACATTATTCTAAAACTAGAACACCTGGAAACAATTTTAAGCTGGCATAGATGAAAGCAGTATTTTCAATATCTGTCAGAACTGTTACTGGAGCAGGTTCGTTTAAAGAAACATGAGGATGAACTGTTTTTGAAATAATTAGCTGTACATAATTTGATAATCAGTGTGCAATTATTACAAGCCCACTGCAAGATTTTGTGAGGAAGCAGATGTATATCACACCAATTTAACTCTGTCCTCTGGTTAACCATTCTGATGCATTACATTTGAAGCAACAGGCATCAAACAGGAAATCACTTACTAAGAATGATTGTGCCTGACAATTATTTTAAAAGGCTTTGCATTACAGTAAGAGAAGGCCTCTGAAATTCTGTACCAAAATGGTTCCAGTGATTTATATAATTAAATAACTTATAAAGGGAATTACGTTTCTCAAACCCTGGAGCCTTAGGGATTTTGCTATGATATGCAGAGAAGAAAGAACTACTAAAACCACCAAACATCATAGCAATTGCAAGTTCAAATTCTGAATGGCCATAGAAACAACATGGGTCAAAGATAATTGGTCCATAGTCATCTTCAGCTACATTTCCTGACCACAGGTCACCATGAACAAGTGCAGGAATTACTTCCAAGTCATGAAACATTTCTGGAATCTTTGGCTGTAAAAAAAATCATAAAAACTCATAGCTTAAAAAGTGGCCAAAGAATTTTTTTTAACTGAGGAAACTACAAGACAAATAGCAGAATATACATGGATTCTAAATGTTTTTTGATTTTTTTTTTAACCCTAGTTTTACAAATATATGGATATATTACAAGTTTTGTTGCTTTTACTGGCAACACTGAGAGAGAGAGAACAACTCTAGATATTTTAAAATGCAAATAATATCAAAAGTTAGTACAGTTGTATAAAATGCAGTTCCACATTATGAATGAAACAGGATCATTAGGTAAAGAAGGCAGGGGTTGAAGAACTAAAAGGAAACTGGCAGTAGGTTCAAACATAACACTTCAATATTGTTACATTAAAATTAACTGACTGACTTTATAAAATATTTCATTCCGTTATGATTTACATTTCCCAAAGACTGACTTCATCCATATGGAAAGTCAGAAACAAGCCACGTAATGGCTTAGGGCAATGTAGTCTCAAACATCACAAAAGTTTAGAATAGACCAAGTTTGGGCTCTCTTTTCAGTTAAAAAGTTTCAGTTCTGATGTATGTACACCCATTCTTACATTTCATTTTTATGATGATGCTGAAAAGAAATAAAAATTGCATCCAAGTCATCCAAAAATGATTGTACAGCAATCAAATCGTAGCTAGAAAAAAAACTGTTAAAGAGCAGCAGATAAATGAAACTATAAATCAATCTTTTTCTTGGGAATAAAATCTCATATCTGTAATAAATGCTGGCAGAATGATTACAGATTCAGACATCCTCAACTGAATTTTAGCTTCTGCAGAGGCAACTACTCTGATATTTTCATTTACTTTAATGTAACATTCTGACTTTTTCTTCCTACCTTTAGCTGTTCCCACAACTCTCTTGCTTTTCTGTCTCCATAATCTCTTTCTATTAAATCCATTTGGGCTTGGAGGCGATGTCGAATAAAAAAAGTAGGCCAGTCATTTTGCCACTCATTAACCTGCAAAATAATACTAGTGGAAAAATGATGCTATGTACTTATCAACTAAGTATAAGATCACCTTCTCTGAACATTTGATTTTTGTGACAATTGCAAAATTCCAACCACAATGTCCCTTAACAAAACATGAATACAAAAACTTTATACTCTGTTTAAAAAAACAATTATATGGCCGGTTAAGATGTTAGAAGTAATGTTGTGCTTTAGATGCAAGTCACAAAACAAAATGATTGCAACTATTTAAGACAATATTTATTTCCTTTCTTCCTTACATTCGTCAGGTGTGTAAAAATACCTTAATAATTTAAGTTCAGTAATCTAAAATGGTGTCAAACTCACAGCCCGTAGACTGGATGCGTCAGGTGCTGGCCCCACCCCCACCCAATTTAGTGAAGGCCTTGTGATGACTCAAGTTTGACACCCCTAATCTAGAAGGAAATGCTAGCTTTACAACTAACACTCTTAACATCTTACATCATATATTTTGTTCAAAAAACTTACCTAAGTTATATTGCCATAGCAGGTGATTTGATGAAATCCAAATTTATCCACATAGTTAGGTTCTGTCTGACCTACTCCTAGAAAAATAAACCCACAAAAATAAGGCTACAAGCAGGAAAATAGAAGCACTTATTTTCTCTACTTATTGAGCAAGTTATAAATGAATCCTACTGATTGGAAATTGGAATACGTTTACGAAAGTTGCAACATCCTGTGGTAATGTGACCACCATCCATTTGTGACTTCACAGCCAGCTTTTAACAAGCAAGTCAATGGGGAAGTTGCAAATCAAGATCATGTGACATTGTGCTCAACCCACGGTGATTCGCTTAATGATCATGCAGGAACTGATGTCATAAGGCAGCTGCAGTCCTGTGAAGTTTCACTTATGACTACATCATTTAGCAGCAGAGTTGTCAGTCTCAACTATAGATGGAGAACTGAGTTCTTGATGCTCCCTTAATTTTGTTTCTTTTCTTGCAGATGTTTCATTATCTAACCTAGGTAATTATCTAATTTGGGTAATGAAACATCTGCAAGAAAACGATCTATTTCAGAAAACACCAAGGATCCCTCATTTCAACTCTGAGTTACAAATAGTCTCCTTTATTGATAAATGAGAACTACTTACACTGTATAGTACAAGAATTGGAAATCTTGGGAGTTAAGTACATAAAATACATTGGACTTATGCCTGATCAAGCATCTAGGTTTGTTTTGCACATATACTTTTTCAGATTCAATAATAATGTCAATTTTCTAACAGAACAGAAGCAAATAGCAATATTATAAAGAAAAAAAGCAAAAGGAAGCATAATATTAATTTTATCTATTTATCTGTCTGTCTGTCTAGCTATCTTTAGAACCATGAGCTCTAATAATTACATCAGCTTCCATCTAAAGTTATACTCAAAATCTATTAATTATAAGTAACTCCTAGTTTGTAACAACTATATTGTACCAATTGTTTGTTCTTTTTTGCTTAACTTTTCTCCATTTTCTTTATTGTAAAGGTGAAGATCTGCCATTTGTTCTCCAAGTTATGCTGAATATCTAGAACGAGAAGAAAACAAACTCCAATGTTATGGACCATGTGGTTCCAAATCAGCCTGCACAGAGATTTTATACACATGCATGCATATACATATATAATTTAGAAAATAATTACTGCATCTGTACAACACATTACCTATCATTGCCCTATCAATAGTTTATTAATCATCAGTAATAAGTGCAAGTTTAGTATTATTACAAATGTTCTGTCCTCAGAATTTTGTCTCTTGACAGGGGTTTCAGGACACTTAGCCTTCTATGACCCCTGTCCCCCAGGAAAATGTGAAAATCCTGATCTCTAAAATTATTTTGCTACCAGTGAGACATTGTTTCATGCTAGTAACATGCAGGCTCTTTTCAGAACTGCCATTATAAAAGAAGAGAAAAAGAATGTTAATTCAGAGAAGCAACATCTTAAAATGAAGCCTTTAACATCCTTGTTGAGGCTTTTCATTTTTATGTACTCCATAGCAAATGCAGTTCCACTTCCAGGAAGATCCATCACTTTAATTGGCTGAGGAACCCGTACAGTGTTGGTTTTCTGAATTTCTCTTAAACTTGCCACTTCACCTTCAAACATAGACCTAGTCTGGTCAGAAATAAGAATACAATTTAATGAAAATTTGGTTGAATGTTAAGATTTTGCAGGACAGAAAAAGTTGTTTTTCTGATTTTTGTTTGAAGAATTCAGTCAATTCTTTAAATATATATAGATATGAACCTGTTTCCCACCCACCCCCAACAAAAATAAACAAATATACACCAAATATTCAGGAGCAGGTGAAAGAAGCATTGCTTAGAAATAGGTGTCCACAGACCCCTTCTTTGGTACATACCAGGCACTCAGTTCATTCTAATTGTTTTAGATTCATCCAATTCACAAACACACACACCAAAATAAACATGAACTCAGAGCATACTGCTAAAGAATTTTCCAGTCTCCAGAGCTTCTTTATTTCAAAAAATGTCTCTGGCTCGAACAGGCATTCTTAGAAAATAAAAATGGTGGATAGCTGTAACCTATTTTTTTATTGGAAGTGTCCCACAAAAGGAAGCCAGGGCACTAAATTACATCTTTAGAGAACAATCTGGGATCCATTAGGGTTTTTTTCTACATCTAATATAAGATTGGGATGTTTCCTCTGCTCTCACAACTCTCCCCCTCCTCAACTGACCCTTGAAACTGCTTGCTAATTTGCTGGGAGGAAAGGGAACAACGGGAGTTGCGTCCCTGCCCCAGTGAGGAAGAAAATGGGTTCTGTGTTTGTCCTCAAAGGTCCCCTTCCTCCAATGAGGAAGAGAGTTTAGCGATCAATCATAAATGTGCACACCTCACAAGTAGCCTTATTCTGGCAGACACCTAAGTCATTCCTTTGTTCTTCCCTCACCAGCCATTAATAGATTTCAATTTTCAGCCTCAGGTCCAAAGCAGCCAATGGTCACTCACCATCATCTTGCTACCAGCCAGTTAGACACAGGGATCAGAGGAAGATAGAATAGAGGCTCATCTTCCCTTGCACCGTGCAGCCACTGGTTTCTGGGAAGTACAGAAAGGAAATGCAGTTGGAAGGCATGGTGGCGCTAAAGTGGTCACAATTTTGCCAAATTTCAGTCACGTGTGAATCGTAGGTCTCAGATTTTGGGCGATTTCTGTAAGTTAGCTCATCTGAGGTACAGTGATTGAAAGTATGTTGCTCTGTGTTGCAATGTTTAGCCCAATTGACAATTACAAACTATCAAACAGACATAAGATGGTAATATATAGATGGGATGAGGAGAAATCCTGAACTTGCCCTTTCGTAAAAGTGGATTTGTGGCTTTCTTATAACCCCTAATATGCACATCAACTCAAGGTTTTTGATGGAAGAATTATCAATTCATCTTAATAAAATAGTAGAAAACATTTGTTAGCAGATGAATAAATTTGAATATACTGGTTATCAACTAGAATATCCTTTGGGATGAGAACATGCAAAGGTAAGTAAATACTGTATATATTTAACCCACTGGACTCTCAGTGAATTAAAAGGAATACAAACAACATTAAAATGTGCAAAATCAGGGTTATTTGAAAAACTCCAAATGCCAATGATGACATTCTGTATAAGATAAAATGTATTTTTATATTTGCTTCATATATTTCTTTTCTTTTTTTCATGAAAAAATAACATTTGATTTTTTTTAATTGGTTGATTTGATTTCTTTGATTATTATGAGCTGCCCAGGGTTGTTGAGCCAGACAACATACAAGCTTATTATTTTTTTATGTAAATTCCCAGTACTTTGAAAGAATGACAAGGCAGGAGATAGGTTTCCATCACCATTAAAAAAAAAAACATGTGCAGGTGCCAAAACTTAATCAAATGTTTGCTTAACTTTAATCGCATTAATTAATTGGACAGCGAGACTCGGGAGATTCCACAAGGATTAGAGCAGAAGAGCTAATTAGATAATTAGTGCAAATTTCCAGGAATACTTCCGCTGATTTCGCGAACCAGATATTCCCCTCACCCCGCAAACATGCTGATCAAGCTGCGCAGGAAATCGAAACGCCCCTTAAACGGAATTCGCTTCGCACTCTTATTGCGAGCGGTAAAAACGAAAGGGAGCAAAACCAACAGCTGTGTCACAAGGTATCTATCCCCGCCGCTACCAGCTGACTGCCATCCCAGTCTCCGAGCCTTCCCAGCTGCAGTATTTTAACTAGCTAACAGAGCTGTCACCACGGTATCGTTAACCTGGGGCTTATTGTGGCTTTTAACAAACACTCGTCCTCCGTCGATCTCGTCGGCTTGTCCTTGGCATATGTACCCTCCTCCTGAGCCACTCAAGAGCTTCAAAACGGTGGTTTTCAGTTCGGGTTTCAGCAGGTTTTCCCTGGTTGTTGAAATGTCGCCCGTCCCTTTGGGATTCTCGCCTTCAGTCACCAGCGCACGCTCGTATTGCGGCTCTTTTAATCTCTTTGCGGCCAAACGTAAACTGAAACGCGAGGAATCATACAGCGTAACTTGGCGCGGCGGGCGCGGACGGAGAACAGGGGGAACTCAGTTAGTGGGCGCTACAGGACTGACGGTCGCTGGGCAAGATAGCGCGGTTCTCGACCGAAGAAAATCTGAATGACGTAGGTTAGGAAAACAAGTTAAAAACGGCCATTCTTGCACTAAAAGGGACGCCGCTAACGAGAGGGAGTCGGAGGGCCCCTGGAAGCCCTCAGAGAGCGCTTGATCATTCTAGTTCGCTAATTCTAATTCGCTTTTGGTGGCGCTTTTTTTTTTTTAGCTCCTCCCTTTTTATTTGAAACTAGATCACACGATAATAGCCAGCTAGCTGCTAGACTTAGAATAACTTTATTGTCACTTTGAATGTACACTAATTGGCATACATTACAATGGAATTCCGTTGCATACAGCTCTCAAAGGGGCACTACCTCCAAATCCAACACATAAACATGACAAAATAAATAAATGCAAAATTATACCTGCATATACCCACATATATGACACAGAGAAACAACACAGTCTAGTTCGGATATATAAATGTTGGGATATATAAATTGCACATGTCAATTTAAAGTATGGAGAAAGTTTTACAAAATAAAAGGGTTACAAGATGGACTAAGATGTGAAAGATGCCGGTCTTAGAGGTTGTCTCTGAAATTTCCTACATCTTGAATTTGTAAAAGCTGAATTTGGTTTTATTGACTATCAGGCTAAAATATTTCCTTTTCAATATTCGAGTTATTAGAGATTATAGAATTGCCGTTACACAAGGGGACAAGTAATCAGAAGCCCCCACACTGGGCCTGGGTAGCTGGTTCTAGAGGTAACTTTAAAATAAAACTGCTCATTTATAATTTATATACTTAAATACGATCCAGCAGTGTGCTGCAGCTGCCAAAAAAGCCAATGCAGTCCTATGCTGCATTAACGGGGAGAGAATCAAGGTCACACAAAGTGCTAGCATCACTTTTTAATGGCTTGGTAAGACCATATTTGATCACCCTGGTATAAAAAAGATGCTGAAACTCTGGAAAGAGCGCAGAGAAAAGCAACAAAGATGATCAAGAGGCTGTAGGCTAAAACATGAAGAATGTTTGCAGGAATGGTTATGTCTAGTAGTTTAACAAAAAGAAAGACTAGGGATGACACGATAGCAGTGTCCCAATATTTGAAGGGCTGCCACAGAGAAGAAAAGGCCAATCTATTCTCCAAAGCACATGAAATTAGAACAAGAAGTGATGGATGAAAGGAAAGGGGAAAGAGAAAAGGGAAAGATTTATTTTAATCTCCAAGCCAAGATGCGGTGTTCTGATTGGGATGGAACAGGAAAGCAACAGCAGTATTCTTCACTGCATTCTTTCCACCTTCATTTTCCAAATTCAGCACTAGTTTGGAATAGAAAACTGAAGCCCCAGAATTGTCCATCTGGAGATCATATCAATGGATATATTATCTTTGAGTGTTGCAGCTGACTTGCCTTAATTTAAAACGTCATTTGATTGCATGGTGAGAGTGGTGGTGGTAATCTTTTGCAACCTCTTTCATTCACAATTAGCCTGCCCTTAACTGCATACAGTAACTGTCTCTGTTCCTGTCACTTGAATGTGCCAAAATAATAGAAGAATGTGATGGAATGTAAAAAAAATGGATAAATGTTAAGAAAGAAATATGTCTACGGTGTATTTGAGAATATCTAAAATCATTTGCATACTAAAAGCTCACTGAAACAGAAGTCCTGAATAAAAAAAGGTTTCCAAAAGAGGAAGGGAGATATCCTTGATACTGATTGATCCAACAGTCAGTTAGAATGCGCTTGTATATTACACTAAACCATGGTTTGTATGCTGTCCCAAGTACCTTGTGTTAATTTACAAGTGTCACTCTGGCCTTTTAAATCTATGCCTAGCATATTGCCCTAATTCATTTAAAGGCTGTAAACATTTACATTAGAGTCACCTAAATCCTAATTCTCTGGTGCTTAGCTAAATTTAGAGGCTGATCCAAAGCGGTCCCAGAAAAGATCCATTCTCTGGGAAATTGCCCAAGAGAGGAAGTTTCTGTAAGTACCGTAGATGTGGCTACCTATTAAGTTTATGTATTCAAAACTAATAGTAGGGTGAGTTTTTTAAAAGAGGTTTAAAGGTTTTAACAAGATGTCTTAGTATGTACATAATAAGTAGGTTAAAAATGATAATCATATAAATTTATCAGAAATATATGCATCAGATAAACATAATGATAGACATATCAGATAAACATATAATGGTTAACTATTATAACAACATGTTCTGCTTTTTTTCTTTTTGTCATCTTTTTATTAAAGCACTTTTTATGTATTTGTTTTCAGTATTAGTTGTTAGTTATTATCTTTATGTTTGACTCTTTACTATTTTATTATTAATTAAAAAGCAATATTTCTTTAAAAAAGTGTACTTATTAATTTCAGTAGTTAATATAATTGCCCATCTCACAGATACATTTGCACGGATCAAAACAGATTTTTAAATCATGCCTTATTGACAGCACATGGAGATTTTATGCATGATGACCAGATATGTCATTCTCTTTACTGTTTTACGTATAGGTAGTCCGTTCTTACCACTGTAATTGAGCCTGGAAATTTTAGTGGTAAGTCATGTCAATCATTAAATGGATCATCACATGACCAAGCTGATTTAAAAACATTTTTTGTGATGATTATTAAGTGAATATGATTGTTAAGTGAATGCCATGGTCATTAAGTGAACCCATTGTTTGCAATGCACATTATGTGTCAGAATCTAGACATAAATGTCAATTTCTAACAAAAAAAAATGTAAAATGTGATAACGTGAACTTTTTTTAGGGTCTATCACAACTTCAAATTGTTGCTAACTGACCAACCGTAAATCAAGGAGTATGTGAAAATGATTACTTTTATGTTGCATTGCATTGTAGGCTAGTCTGAGTCAGACAGACCTGAAGTTACTTGTATCGTACTGTTAATTATACAATATACAAATTGATATTGAAAGTTCCATAGTAGCTTCCCATTCAAAGACCAATGAAAGGAGAAACAATACCTCCAGTCAAAGCTTAAAGGACAAACTACCACATATAAGCAGCCAGCATTTCCCCATGCCCTGATAATATTACCTAACCTGGTAATGAAAGAAGTGCAAGGTTAAAAAAGCAAGCTCAGTGAATACTAAAACCGCAGGAAGAAAAATTATTTCAATTTGTAATAGCAAAAATATAAAGTTACTAGCCAAATACATTAATCAGATCTGGGAACAGAAAAGCTACAATGAATGAATGGGAACTTAATGCAGATTTAAATCCAAAGTCACCAGCTGGCTCAATGACATAAAAAGAATGGATAAGTGTCTTAATTTGATGTACAGGTGAAACTCAAAAAATTAGAAAATCATGCAAAAGTTCATTTATTTCAGTAATTGCAATTTAAAAGGTGAACCTAATACACAAGTTAGACTCATTACATCCAAAGCAAGATAGTTCAAGCCGTGATTTGTCATAATTGTGATGATTATGGCTTACAGCTCATGAAAACCCCAAATCCACAATCTCAGAAAATTAGAATATTACATGCAATCAATAAAACAAGGATTGTACATAGAACAATATCGGATTTCTGAAAAGTATAAGCATGCATATGTAAGTACTTGGTTTGGGCCCCTTTTGCAGCAATTACTGCCTCAATGCAGCATGGCATGGAAGCTATCAGCCTGTGGCACTGCTGAGGTGTTATGGAAGACCAGGATGCTTCAATAGCGGCCTTCAGCTCTTCTGCATTGTTCGGTCTCATGTCTCTCATCTTTCTCTTGGCAATGCCCCATAGGTTCTCTATGGGGTTCAGGTCAGGTGAGTTTGCTGGCCAATCAAGCACAGTAATCCCATGGTCATTGAACCAGGTTTTGGTGCTTTTGGCAGTGTGGGCAGGTGCCAAGTCCTGCTGGAAAATGAAGCCAGCATCCCCATAAAGCTTGTCTGTGGAAGGAAGCATGAAGTGCTCCAAAATCTCCTGGTAGACAGCTGCGTTGACCCTGGACTTAATGAAGCACGGTGGACCAACACCAGCAGATGACATGGCTCCCCAAATCAACACAGACTGTTGAAACTTCACACTGGACTTCAAGCATCTTGCGGTGTGTGCCTCTCCAATCTTCCTCTAAACTCTGTGTCCTTGGTTTCCAAATGAGATGCAAAAGTTGCTCTCATCAGAAAAGAGGACTTTGGACCACTGAACAACAGACCACATCTGTTTTTCTTTAGCCCAGGTAAGACGCTTCTGATGTTTGTCGTTCAGGAGTGGCTTGACAAGAGGAATACAACATTTGAAGCCCATGTCCAGGATCCGTCTGTGTGTGGTGGCTCTTGATGCACTGACTCCAGCCTCAGTCCACTCCTTGTAAAAGTCCCCAACCCTTTTGAATGGCCTTTTCCTGACAATCCTCTCCAGGCTGCAGTCAACCCTGCTAGTTGTGCACCTTTTTCTTCCACACTTTTCCCTTCCACATAACTTTCTATTAGTCTGCTTTGATACAGCACTTTGGGAACATCCAACTTCATTTGCAATTACCTTTTGAGCCTTTTTCTCCTTGTGGAGGGTGTCAATGATGGTTTTCTGCACAACTGTCAGGTCAGCAGTCTTTCCCATGATTGTGATTCCTACTGAACCAGACTGAGAGACTATTTAAAGGCTCAGGAACCCTTTGCAGGTGTTATGGCTTAATTAGCTGATTAGAGTGGGACACTTTGAGCCTAGAATATTGAACCTGTTCACAATATTCTAATTTTCTGAGATTGTGGATTTGGGGTTTTCATGAGCTGTAAGCCATAATCATCTCAATTATGACACATCATGGCTTGAACTATCTTGCTTTGCAATGAGTCTATCTCATATATTAGGTTCACCTTTTAAGTTGCATTACTGAAATAAATGAACTTTTGCATGATATTCTAATTTTTTGAATTTCCCCTGTATAATTTATAGTACAGATTTCATGCATTATACAATATCTCTTAATGATCTCAACTGTGTTAACGAAACATTTTTAATTTAAAGCTCAACAGGGATACGTGGGTTTTGATTAGAAAATGGATATAAAATGTAACACTATAAATTCCTAATGAGGTATTAAAATATATCAGTTTTATGATAGTTCAGATTTTTTATGCATATATGCCTGCATTTCTGTACCTGTACCTTATTTCTTCTCTGTACCACCTATTTCTTACTTTCTTTCAACAGGTATAATAATATGTCAGAAAAAATGACTTGAGGGCTTAGATATCTATTTTCATTCCTGGCCAGCAGAAGTCTATGAGCAAAAATTATGATGTTTTGAATACTCTATTATGTCTTGCAAAGGGAGAAAAACATATATTGTATTGTATAGATACATATTTTTTTGTAATACTCTATAGAAGCAAAAGTTGGATTTCGAAGAAGCAGGATAAAAAGGACTTTTACTTTTGAACTTTGGTTTTAGAGGAGGTTACCAAGAACACTGCACTACCACCACCCCAAAAATCAACCCCCAAATGACTCAAGACCAATGATACTTAACAATAATAGATAAAAAGCATTTTTGGTATCCTTATGCTTGTGTGTATCTGCGTGTGCCTTTCAATCATGTTGACTCCTGGCAATTATCTGCACAAGTCCCTGCAAAGTTTTCAGAAGTGGTTGCCATTGCCTGCTTCCTAAGTCTGAGGAAAAGTGACTGACCCAAAGTCACCTTCATGCTTAAGGTGGGACTAGAATTCATGGCCTCCCAATTTCTAGTCTGGTGCCTCAACCCCCACACCAAACTAGCTCTCACTTGGCATCTAGTTAATTTAAATTTAAGCTATATTGTAGCTAGCATTAAAAACAAAGTCTTCCACACTTCACTATAATTTCTCTGAGGCAACCATATCCAAAATCCAGATAGACCTTGATCTTCTCATATTTGCCTTATCAGAGGTCCCTGATACGTTTGCTGCTGCAGAGTATTCATTTTTGCATGGAATGAACCTCTCTTATGAGACAAATGGACTTTAAGATTTGTTAGCAAAAACGTGTCAAGTATAAAGAATTATCTAAAGGTCTGTTTACACAGTACGTGGCAGGTCCTGCAAAGAAATATGTATTCTATGAAAACACAGAAAAGGCTAAAAGGAGGTTTCTTTCTCAAAGGCTAATATACAATTTAGGTAGCCTTTTCCATTACATAGTTGTCCTGTTCCTGAACTTTCAACCAATAGTCTTAATTGCAGTGCAGGTTTTAGATGCTGGCCCAGCCACAAAATATTTGGACCTAATGTGATTTCTTAGTTTTTAAGGTAACACACTATGCCAACCAATCCACTATAGTAAAGATCCAATAGTTTGTTAACAAGCCATAGTTTTAAAAAAGACTTATTTACTGCTGTGTCATTTTCAGTTTTCCAGATACATGAAAGCAGTAATCTAAACATACAATTCCTTTTTAGTTGCGTGGGTATATGTGTTTCTTCTTCATCCTAAAAAATGGTATAGTTTTTAAGGGACATTAAGATATTTTTCCTCTAGAAATGCAGTCTTATGCGTCCCTGCTTAGAAGCAAGTGTGACTAAACAAGAGAGCTACTTTGGTGTAATGGTTAAGTCATCAGGTTACAAGAGACCAGAGGTGGTATTCAACAGGTTCTGACCAGTTCTGGAGAACCGGTAACGGAAATTTGAGTAGTTTGGAGAGCCGGCAAATACCACCTCTCACTGGAGATTTTACAGTGTCTTTCCCCTGCCCTGCCCACCAAGCCATGCCCACAGAATCGGTAGTAAAAAAAAATTGAACCCCGCCACTGCAAGAGACCATGAGACCATGAGCTCTAGTCCTGTACAAAGCCAGATGGGTGGTCTTGTCCTAGTCATTCTCAGCCATAGGAAAGGGGCAAGGGCAAACCACTGCCAAGAAAATTGTGAGGTCTCCAGGAATCAGACACAACTGAATGGAAGGAGAAAACAAAGTACAACTAAGCTCAATGGGATTTGCTCTCAGGTGAGTGCAGACAAGGCTGCTCCTCCATATCTTAACCCAAGTGATGTTTCCAAACATCATTCCTTTTCCTCAATAATCCCTGTGACTCCTAGGCTTGGTCTTCTGTCTCTAACTGTTGCCAGAGTCTTTAGTGACTGAGACATTGGGGCATATAGGGACGGGATTTCTGTTTTAAAGGGACGTCTAGACTTCTCTCTCCAGACACATTCTTTCAGTTTTCCTCCCACTCTGGATTAGGCAGTGTTATCATTAGTACACTGGAGCCCTTTCAAGATCAATAAAAACCACAATGAAATCTGCACTGCGTGTGCCTACGTGCTCCTAATACTAAAGTGCTTGATGAGTTCTTCAGCGTTCTACTTGTGAGAAGAACATGCTACAGAGTTGCTAGTTTATTTTAAAACATACTACGTAAATGCCTAGTTTTTCTGGAAACCACTTTTAGCAAAGTATGCATTCAGACAGGCAAATTATGCACTCTTCTCACACATTAAAGTTAAGCAGGTAAACAATTTTAGCAAGGTAAATCTGCTAAAATCTTGTCGTCTAATGTAGTCTTTCTTAAGGTACTGCTTCTCCCTACCAGCCTTATTTTGTAGTTTGTTATGGAAAGCTATATTCATAATAACACTGAGTTATGGTTTAATAATGAACACGCTTGCCTGAACTGTGTATGTACAAAATACTAAACTATCAGCTAGCCAAGAACATATTAGCTTAGTATATTGGGTGAACCCAGCATAAAAGATTATCTAAAAATCCTTGGCAGTGAATTAGACTGGACTAGAAATAATTCAATTTTGTTTACAATCTGGATGGGATAAGGCATGCTCAGATTAAATCTTTCCAAGAATGGAGCCACTTGTCATCAGTAAACATGTCAGTAATCCAATGACATCAATCTCAGTAGTTAATCTGGACTGATCCAGCTCTCCTCCCCCAAAAAGAGGGGGTTCACAACTTGGAGATCCTCCTGGATTCCTGGCTTCTGCATAAGCCAGGAGGGTGCTTTACTCAGTTTTGGCTGATGTATCACTTACCAGTCTACCTGGACCAGCATGCTCTGATATCACTGACTCACATTTTGATTGCTACCCAGTTAGTCTACCAACACATGTTTTATGTGAGTCTTGCTTGGGAAACAATCCAGAAATAGCAACTGGTCGAAAAGGTAATGAGTGCCATGATCAGTCCTGCCAGGCTCAATCAATTTAAAAACTTCTGCATTAACTACCAAGGAGTGTCTGAGTTCAATTCGAAGTGCTGGTTATTACTTTTAAAGCCCTTTCTAATGCAGCAGCAAAATATATCAGATAACATCTTACCTGAACTGAATCTGCCAATCTGGTCTAGCAAAGCCTACAGGGCAAATCTTACTCCAAGAGAAGAATATGGAAGGTAGATTGGGTAATACTCAAAATTAGCATCTACCCTTTAAAGATATATGTGGTTCTTTGTTAACTTTTCAGAAGCAAAATCATTCTATTTCAGCATCTTCTTGGGTCCAGTTAATTTGAGTTATAATGCCAGTTATGGTTATTTACTTGGAAATGTAGATTTTTGTTTTATGATCATTTTTTTTATTCTTGTATGACACCCAGAGTCCTTTAGAGTTAGGGCAAACTCTAAAAATAGTTAAATACACACATAAATATTCATTTATAATAAGTCTCACTGAATTTTGTGTCTCTGGTGTATATTGGATTGAGAGCTTACCAAAGTTGGCTGAAAGACAGGCAGCTATACCCAAATGTTTTAAATAAATAAAATTAAATCATTTATTTGCTGTTTGTGTTTATGCAATAACCCTGTAACATAAATCTTAGCTGAAAATATCACTGCTTCCATGTTAAAATGAAAAAGAGTGGAATATTTGAATATATTACATTTAAAAATAGAATGTGAAAAGACATCATGAGACTCATCTGCACATATCCTTGTTACCACTATTAACCATGCTTCATATTCATCACTTTCTCTTGTTATATACATTATTCATGATTTTTAGAACTATTTGCAGTGGCAAAATTCTTAACTTGTGTTAAGAATTCTTAACTTGAATTAACAAGTTAATTCTTAACTTGTGTTAAGGAAGCAATTTGATGTGAATTCATAAAGGAATGTTGAGATTGATTAAGAAAGTCATATTTTTTTAGATTTTAATATATTGTAATTTGTTGTCATCTGTAGATTGTTTCAATAAACAAACTATATATATATGTTAAAGATGTTTGCCAATCAAGATAGTAAGTTCAAATAGGAAAATAACCAAACCCAGATCCAATACTGCTACTACTACTTTTGTTAATGCTGTCTCCATACTATTTCTGGTACTTCTTTTCCCTTATGTTTGTAAAAAGGCCATGGTATAGTAAGCCAATTTTTCAAATGTACAATACAGAGAACTAATCAATCACAGCCTAATCACAAAATCTCAAATTTCTGCCTGCAGAATTAGTTAATGGCAAAAAAAGTCCACAGAATTTGCCATTGCAAAAGTTAAACATGTTTTCCCCTGCAAGATTGTGTAGGGATCGGACAATTGTATTTTGCTTTTAGCAATAACAATTGCACTTAGACTTATATACCGCTTCATAGTGCTTTACAGCCCTCTCTAAGCGGTTTACAGAGTCAGCATATTGCCCCCAACAATCTGGGTCCTCATTTTACCAACCTCGGAAGGATGGAAGCAGAGGTAGGCTGCACATAATGTAACAACCAGTTCACCAGTGCAGAACTGAAAATGTGAGCATGTGTGCACACACTTGCTTCGTGTGACTGCCAATACACAGAGATTTTATACATGCGGCAGCCGCGGTGAGTAGAGCGGGTGAGGCATGAAAATCAGCTGGGCTGCATGGGTGGGTTGAGCGAGCCAGAGAGTGAGATATACAAGATGGGATAGCACTGGGGCGGGTGGTCAGAACTACTGGTATGGGCGAACCAGTCCAAACCGGCAGCAGCCCACCACTGGATGGAAGGCTGAGTCAGCCTTGAGCCAGTGAGAATTGAATTGTTGGCACTCGGCAGAATTATTCTGCAATATTACATTCTAACCACTGTGCCACCACACAGGATTGACTTTCCAGGTTGCTAGAAAGGATAGAATTTGTATGCATCTGACATGCTGATATACTGGCTGAAAGGAGAAAGGTGCAAAATGAAAGTATTTTTTACTTTCTATTGTAGATATCTATGTAAACCATCTTCAGCTACTCCCAGTTACTTGATTTGGCCATAATAGCAAGCCAAGCAATTACAGTTCTCATAGTGGCATAACTGATAATATAGTCATTGTCCTGGAAGCAGCAGAAATGTCCAGATTCTCCTAACATGCCAATAAAAAGACAGGTAGGGCATTTTAGCTATTCTATTGGCTCAGCTGAAACTAAAGATGTATCCTTCTGCTTTTGAACTACAGAATTTTTGGGGGGACAAGGGGAAAAAAACCCAACGATAATCCACCAGACTGTGTCTTTCCATGTCAACCAAAGCTAGCATTGCTTAAATTCTGATATTGGCAAGCAGCCTTACATTCCCCAGTCTGAATCCTAACCACGTCAGGGACAAATCTAGAAATAGGCATTTCTGTTTGGAAGGGAAATATGTGAAACTCAAAATAATCTTTCAAAACTGGATGGACGCGGAGACAGCATCTGATTTCAAAACATCACCCTGCCAAGCACACAGAGTGAAGGCTATCAACCCCTCGTCTTCCCAATTCTGACTTAGCCCATTTACTTTTGTTCATAACAACAACTGAGATTCTAGATAACCCACTCACACAGTTTTCCTTGGAAAACATGACTGTCTCCAACATGCCAGGGCTCTTTTTCCTTTCCCAAATTGGAAACTGAGGAATCTGAGTGTGAATCCAACATCCATGAGTGTAAAAGAGCAAGACAAACCAAGGCAGTCCATGCCAGAGCAATATGGATGATGGAAGCTGTTTGTGTAGCAGCCAGTCATCATAAAAACAAAGCAACAAACTGATCTCTCAAATAGCTGTGCCATTAGGCTTCACAGGGCAGATTTTTCACTTGGCAATAAAGCTATTGCTTCATAGTTTTTCTGTGATGATTCTGTTATCACCTGGTCACCTGGTGACATCACCTGGTGCTTGACTCATTAAGACAAGTTAGAAAACTGAAAACATGATGATGATTTTCTAATAGTGATACTAGGATATATAAGTTTGGACTGATAATACGAGTTATTATGTAATGTAACTGTAATTGAGACTACGAAATGAATGCACAAAACCGATAACCAACCGACACACTGCTTATATATATGTATGGAAGAGAGCTGATGTTTTTATGTTCTGTTTGTTTTATTTGTTTTTAAAAAAACCAATAAAATTGTTTTCAAAAAAAAAAAGAAAAAGAAAACTGAAAACATGTAAACCCCACATTGGTTTTGTATCCTAACAAACTACATCCTTTCCAAACTGGATGTCCTAAACTATCTTCTTTCTTTTCCTCAGTGGCCTTCCTTTTACAAAAAAAGAGCAGGGTAAACACAAGAATCTGACTGAGTCTATACACCATACAAAACCAAGTCTAAGGTTAAAGTTTTGGGGGCTTGGGGAAGAAACCAAAGAGTCAGGTAGAGTATTCCAAACATTGACCGCTCTATTGATGAAGTCGTATTTCCTGCAATCAAGTTTGGTGCGGTTAACCTTGAGTTTGTATCTATTGTGTGCTCTTGTGTTGTTATGGTTGAAGCTGAAGTATTCATTGAAAGGTAGGACATTGCAATGTATGATTTATATACTATACTTAGATCGGACCGAAGGCGGCCTAGTTCTAGGTTTTCTAGGTCTAGATTTCGAGTCTGGTGGCATAAGGTATTCTGCAACGAGTAGAGGAGTGGAGAACTCCTCTTGTGAAATATTTCTGGACTTTCTCAACTGTGTTAATATCAGATACGTAATGCGGGTTCCAGACTGATGAGCTGTATTCAAGTATTGGTCTAGCAAATGTTTTGTATGCTCTAGTTAGTAGTGTGATATTACCAGAGAAAAAGCTATGTAGGATTAGGTTAACAACTCTTAATGCCTTTTTGGCTATGTAGTTACAGTGGGCTCTATCACTTAGATCATTAGAGATGAGTACTCCAAGGTCCTTGACAGAGTTTGGATCTGTGCTGTCCCAGCCAGTCTATGGGAATTGGATAGTTACTTAGGAATTATGAGCTGTCCCCTTAAGGGAATGCATCATGGTAAATGTAGTTAAAGGTATCCTGGGAAATGTAGTTCATGTCATGTGGCCACATCTGTAATCCCGATTCGTCACTAATTTGACCCTCGATGGGTGGGGGAGTTTTACTCACTTTTGCCTGAACTCCCTAACTCATGGCAGCTGCTTTCTATCGCTATGAGATGAGTTAGAAGATAACCACCTTTTACCTACAAGGCAGATATACAAAGGATTGGTCATTAAAGAAGAACTTCATCCCAAATGTGAGTTATGAGGATACCTGATGAACCAATAAATGTACTTTGTTATGGACGTCTTGTTGAGTTTATCTATTTGCATCTGCACAGCTTAAAAATCCACTACTGTGCAGAAGACAGAAAAGGATCATCAACAAGGTCTTGACTATTCAGCTTGTATTTTATTTTCTGATTTTTTTTGCCAACATGTAAGACAGAACATTTATTTGTTGAGATTTGAAGTTGCCATTTGCTTGGTGATGGTTTAGCATGAGCCATTGACTGGGTTAGGATTAGGATTACATACCATAAACCCTGATTTGATACATGGTTCCCAAGTGCATTAAATGATTTATTGTATGGTTAACATATTTCCACATCCAGAAACAGGATCTGTATTCATCACAATGGTCAAATGCAGTGCTTTTCTGGAAAGCTGATTCTAGATTCAGAGTTTCTACTTAATATTTTAAGAATATTTTAAGTCCTAAATTGATTATCTAAACTGCTGGGGGGAAATGAACCGTAAAGAAAGTCCTTGAATTGTCAATTCAAAGATAACTTTTATATTATAGTTTCTTGTTGGACTGTTAAGTATAGCCCTACAACTTCCTTTAAATGCATCCTTTAAATTTTAAACCAGAATAAGGAACAACTCTAAGGATCTTTTCCCCTTTTCCCTGAAAATAAAAAAAAAATGTTTTCCATATCAAGCTCATCATGTCAAGTGAGGCTGTGCGCAGAGGTTGGTCCAAAAATGCAAGCCAGAACCTTAAAGGAAGATATTTTCTGTTTCCTTCATTAATAAATTGGTTGGTATTAATATGAATTAAAACTTTTGCTTGGCTTTATCTTTAAAAAGTGTACTAAACCTCTTCTCCGCAGAATTGAACATGCCTGTTTATCATGTTACCTGTTAGAGTAATATTGTGTAAGGTGTATGAAATTGTAATAGGCAATCTTTTTTTTACAGACCTCTTAGGAATGGGGTGAGGTCAGTAGTGGATAGTTTAAGGTTAAAGGGGTGTGTATGTTAGAGAATGTAACAACAGTGTCAGGTAGAGCATTCCAGGCATTGACCATTCTGTTGCTGAAGTCGTACTTTCTTCAATCAAGCTTGGAGCGGTTTACATTGAGTTTATATCTGTTGTTGTTCTTGTATTGTTGTGGTTGAAGCTGAAGTAGTCATTGACTGGTAGAACACTGTAGCTGATAAGTTTGTGTACTACGCTTAAGTCCAATCGTAGGCAGCATAGTTCTCCTCCAAAGTTTCCTAGAATTATAGTTTGGGAAAATGCAAAATGTGCAGCTTTCCCTCTTATAGCCCTACAATTCTCAGGGTTCCCTAGGGAGTAAGAACAGCTGTTAAACTATTTTATATCCGCAGATTTGTGTTTTGCTTCAGTCCCATAAAGAGAGCTTGCATTCTGTGAAATCCCTTTCTACACTGATGCTGCCTGAATGTGTAGCTGTCCTCCAGGTGGCAGCATTTACTATCTGTTGAGTAGTGAACGTTGTAGCTCTGAAAATTAAACTCTTGGTTTAACTGCCAGTAGTTACAATTCACCTGTACTAGCTTTGGAGAACAAGCAAAAGTTGAAAGGGGCAAAAAGATTGTAACTAGTAGTAGGGGAAATGAAACTTAATCATGATACTATTTATGAGACAAGGACATTAATTCTTCTGATTTGTAGCTTAACTTTAAGTATTTCCATGTTTGCAGAGTAAGATATGGGCTGCAAAAAACTGGCTGACTACCAAGTGGCAGCAGTGGGTTAAAATGTTTGGTACTGTATTTCTCTTTGCTGTTGTCTGGATTTTTGCAGTCCAGATCTGGTGGCCATATTAATGACATTATTGAGTAATAGGAATTTAATTCCCCCCAAATAAAAATTTATTTTTCATATGGAAAGACCATAAGAGACTTAGGAAAGAAATGCTGCCTAGGGTATGATCCAGAGGTGATATTCAGCAGGTTCTGACCAGTTCTGGAGAACCAGTAGCAGAAATTTTGAATAGCTCAGAGAACCGTCAAATGCCACCTCTGACTGGCCCCGCCCCTATCTATTCTCTGCCTCCCGAGTCCCAGCTGATCGGTTGGGTCTTCTTTTGTTGCCCTGCACAGGAGAACAGAGCTGGAAAGCAGGTTAGTGGGTTGGGGAGGGAATAGGATTTTTCAGTAACCTTCCCCCAGGACTGGGGAGGGAATGGGGATTTTACAGTATCCTTCCCCTGCCACGCCCACCAAGCCATGCCCACAGAACCGGTAGTAAAAAAAATTGAATGCCACCACTAGTATGATCAGATAAGAGCCTGAAGCTGGATAGTGAGCTGACAAGAAGACCTTCCTTAGTTCCTCAGGCTGTAAAGGAAATGGAAGGAGAATTGTACTTGCAAGATATTTTAATGTAGTTTTGCAATAAAGTTGAATTAGCTTATCTGGTCATGTTTTCTTCCCTGATAAGGTCAACAGGGAAATCCTTGTTGTTGAATTTTGTGTACTACATTTACGTATTATGAAATATAAAATTTAAGTATAAGATAGTCAACAAAAACAAAGATACAAAGCAGGAGAGTTAAATTTAAATTCTACAGGAAATTAGGTTTTAGGGAAATTGTGAATGTATAAGCATTAGAAGAAAACAATGCAGGGTTAAATATTAGCCTAAGTCATAAAACATGCATGCAGAAATTGCAAGTAGAAAAAAGGAAGACCCTGGATGCAGGCAAGCTTCCTTAATTTCTTGCTTGGGAGGATTCTTGGGGATATTTCGGTAACTGATTCATGTTAACATAACCGCACGATATCTCAGAGATGCTTAAGGCTTTAACCCTATGCTCATTTTCTGATGACCAAGGAGTCATATTTCTATAGACATAGTAGTGTCATACTTCATCAAAATAGATAGCAGCATCTAGCTAACCTTGACTGACCTCAGAATAACTGAACAGGGTTTGATTCAGGGGTGGGATTCTACCAGTTCACACCTATTTGCTAGAACTGGTTGTTAACAAGCAACTGGTTGTTAGAAGAAATTACTGGCCTAATCCTGTAAGGAAGGCAGGAAGGAAACATTCTGGTGTTGCTTACAGAAACTGCCTCTCCGTTAACCCTTATTACATTCTTGGCAGGATTAGACTTCCTGTCACAGGAATTTCTCTGGAGTTTTTTCCCCCTCCTTTGCTGGTACTTTGCTTGTGTGAGGTACCATTCAAAGTTACAATGGCACTGAAAAAAGTGACTTACGACCATTTTTCACACTTACGACTGTTGCAGCATCCTCACAGTCATGAGAGGCCAGGAGAGGAGATGTGTGCCTCGATGTGAGTGATATTTAGTTGGCCACGCCCAGCCAATAACATGACCACCAAGCCACACCCACCAATTAAGCCACGCCCATAGAACTGGTAGTTAAAAAAATTGAATCCCACCCCTGGTTTGATTGGGTTAAAACCTGAATAAAAAGAGTCCCTTAGAAAACCTCTGAGCTGTAGGCTAGACTAAGAAGTCAAAGGAAATAAAAAATAAAAAAATGCCAAATGATGCATATCACTGCCAAGAAGACCGTACGGAAGTATCCATGTAGTCACCTGGAGCTGGGCCTTTACTTTTATCTCATATCCCAAATTACATTAGAAGTGTCTCCTAGCTACGTGTTGTCTAACACAAAGTGCTGATGTCACGTAATGCAGGTCCAAAGCCTTACTTTTAAAACATAAAAGCTGATCCTTGCTAGAACATTCAGTTTTCTGTAATTATTCAGTAGATTAGTTGGGTCAAAATCCCTGGCTCTATTTCTGCCCCTTCCTCAGATATTTAACTTACTCCTCTATCAGGTCTGACTTCTTTTTTAAAAAAATGATTGCAAACACTGCATGGATCAGCTTATCTCTTCAGCAGCTGTAAGCTTTAGAATATACCTTATTGCTAGCCACAAGCCTGCTACAATAAAAAGGAAATGCAGTGTTCTAATGGTGAAGTGGGACTTTTATGTAAAGTCAGGAGGAAATCGCCAATGACCTCAGACCTGATTTATTCTCAAGGCATCTAATTGATGCTAAATTATGGTTGACAAACCATTATAGCTAGGTTCAAATAGCATACCTAGCCAATATGCTCTTAAGACAAATCACGTTATAATTGAATGCGCTACAGGTCATTCTCCACTTATGACCACAACTGAGCCCAAATTTCTGTTGCTAAGCAAGAATTCAGTGAATTTTCCCCCATTTTATGACCTTTCTTGCCGCAGTTGTTAAGTGAATTGCTGCAGTTGTTAAGTTAGTAACGTAATTGTTCAGTGAATCTGATTTCCCTGTTGACTTTGCTTGTCAGAAGTCTGCAAAAGATGACCACATGACTTCAAGACTGTCAGAAATAGGAGTCAGTTGCCAAGTGTCTGAATTTTGATCGTGTGGACATGGGAATGCTGCAATGGTCGTTAAGTGTGAAAAATGGTCATAAGTCACTTTTTTCAGTGCCATTGTAACTTTGAATGGTAACTAAGTGAGGAGTATTTGTATACTAACCCATGGTAAGAGATGGTAAGGCATCATGGCTTTTGCAGATACTGATGAATATATTGCTACTGTCCTTTCCTTTTCCTGATTAGTCTTTTTATCTCTCTTATGATTCCAATATTCTTTTTCCATACTTTCATTTAATAGAAATAATAATTCAAAGTCCTATAATTAGTTGGCTTGTGATTTGGTCCTGGTTCAAAAGGAAAAAGATTACTATTAATATCAAAAGACTTACAACATAAAGCATTAGATCATTGCCTCCTTAAACAATTTAGAAAACAGAATGAAAGTGTATTAGGCATCAAAACAAAAACACTGAATGTTAACTAAATTATTAATGGTGAGATGTTTTAAGTGAAGACACACAATTTATAAGGTCATATTTAGTCAGGATCCAGAAATCTGGGACCAGGAACAAAATCTGACTTTACATCTTGACCTCATCTCAAGAGTACAGCAGCATAGATAGCATCTGGCAATCAAGAAAAGATACATCTTCAAAGTATATTTTTATTTGAAATATAACTAGCTCCAGTGTGTTAAGTACTGTAACCTTCCATAGCCTAGTTTCAGAAATATATTTTTGTAGAATGGTGTAACTGCTAAGCCTAATTTCCTAGCTAAAACAAAATCTTTCAATCTAATTCATCTCTCAGTAGACAGATTTTTCTAGTTGCCAGCTAATGCGTTTCTTAATTTTGAAGTTCTCAGCAGATGGCAGTACCTGGTTAATCCTACCCATCACATGCTAGCAGGCAGAAGGGTGCAGAATGGAGGGCCAGAGGCCCATTGGCTAGGGTGAATGGCTGGGTGGTGGGGGCAGCGGAAGAGGAAAGCTGGCTGTAAATGGCTGAGGTGGGAGGATGGAGGCGAAGGAGGTGCGGCCAAGGATGGGAGCCTGCAGGTCCCATTCTGGAGCTCAAAGGCTAAGGACAGCTGGACCTGCCAGGCTAATTAGTATTTGGATTAAGGACTATTTTGAAATGTTGGGGAATGCTGTTTTGGTCTAAGTTGTGTAATTTTTAATTATGTTTTTAATTCATGTGTTTGACTTATTACATGTTGCCTCTTCTTGGAGCCGGGCAGCCTTAACAAATCCAATTAATTACTGCAATGGTGATGAATAACATTATGCTTTTGTAGCTGTGAACTGATAAGGAGAGAAAGTCTACTATGAAGCTAATTTTCCTGAAAAATAAGATGAGATTATTGGAATATGTTTGTTCTGTGGTAGGGAGACACAAGCATGAGCCCTACGCTTACCAGTGTGTGATCTGCCTAGACAATGGAATAATACAGGTTCCTTCATATTCATGATACCAACTTCATCCCCCAAAATCCTATCCAAATATGCTGTCTGTGATATATAAGATTAGATACCAACTGGGACAGGTCCATCCAAACAATGAATTACATAAAATCCTGAGCCTCTTTACTTAACAGAAATCCCATGAGACAAGGAGCATGAAATAATCCCATGCCATCTCTGAGATCACCTCAGCTCAGGAAATAAACACGTCAAACTTCATACTATAGTGATATCAATACCTATATTGCCCTGGCCACTCACTATCACCAACACACATTCAAAACGGATAGATTGCGAGATGCAGCATATTGTGAATAAGGCAGAATTTCCATAGACCACAGCCCTGCACCACAACTTGTCTCCAGAAGTTGTAGATGTTCTAACGTTGGAGATTTTTAAAGAGAGATTTTTGGACAACTATTTGTCTGAAATGATATAGGGTATCTTGCTTGAGCATGGAGTTGGACTAGAAAACCTCCAAAGTCCCTTCTGCTGGTCTTTGCCTTCTGAACAACATCACAACATAATGAACAACTCTGGCAGAAATGAAAGTCAAGTCAGTGCATTCCTCTGGGATGAAGTCCTTGGAATAATGTTTACTAGCAGCCACTCTAGCATTAAAGAGCAGACCTTTCAAATTGAAGGAACCACCATTGCTGTCAACTTAGTTAGGTCGCCACCCTTCAACCTCCAACCATGTATTGCTCTGCCATCAACATTTAATCATTTTCCATGTAACTCTCTCTGCCCTGATACCTCTCTTAACACCACAACGCTTCTCCTGTTTACTGTTCCTAGTGTTCAAACTTGCTTATAAGTGATATAACTTTAGTTCAAAGTGCTCTAGAAGTTCTATCTCCTTTGCTGAGGACCCCAGTAGCCACCAGGGTTATTTGTATATTTACTGTAAATGCAATTAATCCAATTTTTAAAGTGCATGAATGGAACTCACTCTGAATTTATTAATGTTAAATTTCAAAAATTGTCTCCAATACAAATAAAGCTGTTATTTTCTTCTCCCTCCTTTGATTCATCCTGATGTTCCCTTTCCTTCTAGCCATCAAGCTAGCTATGGCTTAATGACTGTTCCAAGCACCAACTAGAAGTGTCTTCTACTCCACTGAAACTCTCAGCATATAACCAAAGACAAAAAAAGGGTATTTGGTCCAGGCATTTCTGAGGGCCTCTGAAATTTTCCTTATGGACCTTTTATGCCTGATTTACTCCTTTTCTGCTCTTCAGTAATTTGTACTCATCCCAAATATAGGTCTCTCCAGCCATTACTCTATTTACTGTAATTTTTGTTCAGACACAACCAAAGACTCCCACCCTGTCTGGAAGCCTCGGTAAGGAGAGAAAAAATAATGAAAAACACAGGCTAGAATAAGACTAAACTATTCTAATCTGCTTTTCATTTTTCCTCAAAATTGGGTCTTTTCCCAAGTGGCTAACTCTCTGGAGCCACAGGGAGTGTGAACCTGTCTTCATATATATTAGAAGTTTGGTTTATTAACTTTCAGATGGACATTTTTCCTAATCATGAAACAGCTTGACATTGTACTTGATTGTTCAAAATAAATGTTTGCACGTTCCTTGTTGTGAGCTTGAGAGATGTGCTGTCTTTCTATTATATAGGAACTCATGTAATCACTGAATTCTGTGAGGAGATTTGTGAACATGAGACTTTCCACATACCTGTAGCAACTGCTTCCTGGAATAATAAGCAGTTCCTTGTCTGTTGTACCAGTAGTTATTTTTTAAAGTGATTATTTCTTAATTGAAACATTCCCAAGGAAGAAACAGTCAGTTTGGCTGACAACGATGAGATTGTTTTGTAGCTTAATATCCACAATATTATACCAGTATGTATGTATGTATGTATGTATGTATGTATGTATGTATGCATGCATGCATGCATGTATATACTTTGGTACTTAAAGATAAAGTGTTCTTGCTCTTTACAAATATACAGGTAGTCCTCAACTTACAACAGTTCATTTAGTGACTGGTCAAAGTTACAACATCACTGAAAAAAGTGACTTATGACCTTTTTCACACTTAGGACCATTTCAGCATCCCTATGGTCATATGGACAAAATTCAGATATTTGGCAACTGACTCATATTTATGTTGGTTGCAGTGTCCCAGGGTCATGTCATCACCTTTTGTGACCTTCTGACTAGCAAAGTAAAAGGGGAAGTCACATTCACTTAACAACCATGTTACTAACTTAATAACTACAGTGATTCACTTAACAACTGTGGCAAGAAAGGTCATAAAATGGGGCAAAACTCACATAACAAATGTCTCACTTAGCAACTTAAATTTTGGGCTCAATTGTGGTTGTAAGGCAAGAGCTACCTGTATTCAGTTTAAAAACTGGTTCAATATGAGAACAACAAATCCCATCAAAAATTTCATGGTGTTTGTCAGAGTAGGATGTTTTTTAAAAAAGGTTATTGCTTAAACATCAACAAGAAAAAAAAGTTTAAGACAAAATGTATCTGACGCAATGTATCTACAGTTTAGATGTTTTGGACTGTAATTCTTGTACTTCTCAATAACATTGTCAAAGGCAATCCATGCAAAGATAAAATTAAAAGATTTAATCTAACACACCCATATTTCTTTCTGAAAGATATGTCTTCTCTTCTAAGAGGTTAGACACACAGAAATTGTTCATAAAACATGCCAAACACTATGTGCATTTCTGTCTCCAACGATTCTTATAAAAATAAAATGAAATCATTTCAGCCTTAAGCTAGGCAAGGAAATATGTACCAGGTGGAATATACTGTTACCCATGTGTCTTTCCTTTACACTCAGCTTTTCCTTCCTCCCTTATTCTTATAAAGTACCATAACATATTACAATTACTTTTTGGAATGTACATTTCTTCTTCAAACTAAGCATTCAGTGTTTGTCTAAGGAACAAGGATTTCTGAAATTGGCTATTTTCTTGACAGCCAGTTGTTTAATGTTTGTCAACTTAACTTTACATAAATTACACATTTTCTTATTATCAAGAAAAATACTTGGCTTTTAATATGTATGGACATCTTGCTGTTCAAAAGTTCTCTATTTTCTGCTCTTGAAATTTAGAGTGTTAAAACTTGACACTCTAAATTTCAAGACATAAACTAGAAAGTTAAGAGATTTGATTTTGAAGGCAGTTGGACAATACTATGTTATCAAGATAAGTATTATCTTGATAACAGATTATGCTTAGAATACTGTGCATTAGGTTACATTATTAAAGAAACAAATGTTGTTTCTAACCTAAGCCTAATTTACTTTCATATGGGTGGTAAAAGTACAATAACATATTGCTGTGATCTGAGTTTATTTAAAAAGAGATACAGAAACATGGGAATTTTTTTTATTTGTTTTCAAGCATTTTCATTCTTCTTTCCCTTTGCCACCAAAGGTATTATCTAGCAATGCTAAATATTTACATTTTTTATTCTTCAGAAATATTCTGAAACAATTTAGGTTATTATATTACATTGGATACAACCTAAATAAGTATAAGATAGCTAACAGCTATTTTGTATAGCATGTATACATGTTGCCAAAATATATCCCATTACTAAGACCCCATCTTGGAAAACTCTGGCCCCAATGAAAGGCCCCAAGGATTGTCCTCTCTATCTATCCATCAGTATTTGGTCCTGATTGCTACAGATATCAGCCAGTTTTTCATTAAAAGGGTTGGAAGATTTTTACCTACAGGAACAATCTCGTCTTCCCACAATTTTATCTCCAGGCATAGTACTATAATTTTAACAATGCCTTGTATGAGGCATACTTCTCTATATTATTTTTTGAGACACAGATTCCAAACAAACCATTAAGGTTGCAGGGGTCAAAGAATCATATGGATAAGCAAGGGTTGGATACCCCATTTTCATAAGACAGCTCTCTGAGAAATGGAAGATGACATTTTTATTTTATTTATTTGTCAAAAGCTTACAATATAACAGAATAAACATAAGTTTAAATACAAAAAAACAGGAAGTAATAATTGAGGACAATAGGACAGGGATGGTAGGCACGATTGTGTGCTTATGCACACCCCTTACAGACCTCTTAGGAATGGGGTGAGGTCAATAGAGGTTAGTTTGAGGGTAAAGGAGTGGGGGTTAGAGAATGTAACAATAGTCAGGTAGTGCATTCCAGACATTGTCCACTCTGTTGCTGAAATCGTACTTCCTGAAATCGAATTTGGAGTGGTTTACATTTAGTTTATATCTGTTGTGTGCTCTTGTGTTGTTGTTAAAGCTGAAATATTCATTAACTGGTAAGACATTGTAACATATGATTTTATGTACTATACTTAAGTCCAATCTTAGTCGGCGTAGTTCAAGGTTGTCTAAGCCTAGAATCTCAAGTCTGGTGCTGTAGGGTATTCTGTTGCGAAAGAGAAATGTAGCACTCTTCTGGTAAAATACTTCTGGACATGCTGACTTGTATTTATGTCTGATATACAGTGCGGATTCCAAACAGCAGAATTCAAGTATTGGTCTAGCAAAGGTTTTGAATGCCCTAGTTTGCAAAACAATATTACCAGAGGAGAAGCTTTGTAAAATTAAATTTATAACTCTTAAAGCCTTTTTGACAATACTGTTGCAGTGAGCTCTGGCACTTAGATCATTCGATATGAGAACTCCAAGGTCCTTGACAAAGTGAGGATCATCAACAAGATCATATCTGCCTAGCTTGTATCTGGTATATAGATTTGTTTTACCAATGTGTAGGACAGACCATTTGTTGGTAGAGATTTGGAGTTGCCAATTGTTAGACCATTCAGACACATAATCAAGGTCTGTTTGAAGGACGGTAACATTGATGGTGATGTTGAATAGTTTTACATTATCAGTGAAGAGGACGCAGTTGCTAATAAGGTGATCACAAAGGTCATTTATTCTAAGGCTTCAGTTCATTTGCAACCTGGCCTACTGAAGTTACAGGATCAGCATACATGATCAGGATGGAGTCTTTTACCTCAGGACAAACCCATAGCATTCCTGTCATTATCCATGCTAATCTTGCAAGGAGGCTGGATGGTAAATCTAGTGAGCATGCAGGTTGATCCATGATCAGATTCATAACTTATATCATGCTGACCTCAATTACGTGGTTTGCACAATGCATTTGGCTGTAAACTTAAGTTAGTGAACACTTTATTTTTAATCCTCTGTTTACCATCTTTACTCTTGAGCACTCAAAATCTCTACATGGCCACCCTGAACCATTTTAACTTAGATGCTAAACCATCAAACATCCTAAACAGCTATCTAACATTTGAATAGTTTGGTAAATCCAAAGATAAAGAATTGTGTGCAGTTAACTTACTTGGCACTAACTGTACCGCAACTAAGGTTTGTAAGAATGTCTTTTGGGAATGTAACCTATATCAAAAAGTAGCCTATTTCCTATTTCATTCTGTGGCTGGGTTCATATCATGTGCTAAGCCATAAGGTAGTTTACAAGCTGGTGGCTTAGTATGCTATGTGGATCTCACAGTTTTGACTTATTCACAAGCCATTGCTAAGCAAATGTAACAGTATCTTTATTATGGTTTATTCTGCTTCTTCTCACCTGGTGTCATTGGCCCCTCTTTCCATTAAGTCCTATGAACTCTATTCCTTGTTTTCTGCCTGCAGACCTGATATATCAAAGCACCCTTGCATTTTAGCAAAACCATCTGCATAAAAAAAAAAAGATTACTAATTTTTATATTGAACATTTCCGTTTTGTTTAAAGAAACAGAAACAATAAAGATAAAGCCAAACCCCTGGGTCACTAGTCTCGTGCTACCAGAAGAGAAGGGGGCTGCGTCTTGTTCCTTTTCAACTCTGCAGAAGAAAGACTTTTCCTATCAAGATATCTGAGGATTAAAGGCAAAGAAACCAGCTTTTGGAATATTCCACTGATGCTGCAAACACCCTTGCTAGTAGTTATGTCTCGCTTTGTTACTTCATTTTAATAAATCATAAAATGACGACAGCTGCCAAATAAGGGATCTGGCCCCCAGCCTACAACTGACTTGAAGCTTTAAAATATACTATTTATGGTACTTGAGGTTTAAAGCTTCAATTTCTTGTATAAACCTTGCCTTCTCTACAAATTATGCCATGTGTGTATAAGCAGATTTATCTTGATTTCCAGAGGTGCTCCAGCCCTCCTACCCAGCAAAATTCACATTTGTATATGTTTTGAAAAAGCAATGAGGTGGCTATTTTGCTTTTTCATACAAATGGCCCTCTGCTGTCACACTGGAAGAAATAGGTTTCCTAATAATGTATATAAAACTGGGCTCGCTTCTCAATAGATAGGTCCTGCACAGTTGTCTTTCTGTTGCCTGATTTTTGGCGGGGAGAGGATGATATTTATAGACCCTAGCCAGGAGAAAAGGGGGAATTTTTGTGAGATACTAACTGCACGGTGAAAACATGTTGTCCACTATAGGGTCCAAGGAATTGACCTGCATTTGGCCTTTCTCCCTAGGTCCTAAATGTTTGGAAGAAACAGATTAGAGAATATTTAATTACAATTCAGTTATCACTGGATAGAACGAAACAAGCTATAATACAGCCAGTTTAATCTAGTGGTTAAGGCACCAGACTAGAAAGTGGGAGACTATGAGTTCTAGTTCCACCTTAGCCATTTCTGCCTTGTTTATATTAGGACCAAAGCACATAGGTAGAGCAGGCAAACTGGATAGCAACATTATAAAATACTATTTTGAACACTAATTAAGAAGATGAGGCACCAGTCATATTCATGGTGGATTGGGAGCAAAAGAAGATATAATCGTCTCCTCCTGCTCTCCAGAAACAATTGGTGACATATAACATATGGCAGCTTAGCAGAGCAGATATGCTCCAGTCTATAACTGCAGAACAACCAAAAAGTTACTTGGAAATGGGTTCAAACTTAAAAGTACAGTTACTTCAACTGATCAAACATGCTGCCAGGGCAAAATTTCACACATTAGTGCATTAGTCGCTGTTATTGTCCAGTCTTTAAGTCACGTCTGACTCTTTGAGACCCTATGGACCAGAACAGTGTCTTCCACTGTCTGCCGGAATTTGTCCAAATTCAAGTTCATTGCCTTGATGACACTATATAATCATCTCATCCTCTGCCATTCTTCTTTCACCTTCAATATTTTCCAGCATCAGGGTCTTTTCCAATGAGCCCTCTCTTCTCATTAGGTAGCCAAAGTACAAATTGTCTAACTGCAAATCAAGCTTATTGAAAAAAAAGAGGAATTATTCTGACAACTTGCTTACTTTTTAATAAATAGAAATATTGATTAAGCAAGAATCACATTTTAATTAATGCCCACATGGATTCCCCCATCCCATTAATTCAACATGCACGCTTTAGACAGACATATGAATAATTTGATCAGCAAAAATGTCAAACATTGTCTAATATTCAGTTTTGATAGTTACACTTCACAAGGTTATATATTCCTTCTTCTTTTTTATACATTGCATTTTTTCCAATAATCATGATTAGTACAAATATCAGATAGACAAAATATATCAGAGTTGAATGAAAAGAGATGCCTCCACTGCCAAAACTTTAATGGGGATATTTTGATAAACAAAATAGGAAAATAATCCTTGAAATGAGTTCTTTTGTTACCTGTATTTACTTCTCCATATAATTGCCACCATTTGCTACACATTCTGCCAATATTCAACAAACTTCTTAAAGCCATCCTGAAAGAACTCCACACTTTGTCTCTTTAACTAAGCCCTGACAGTCCTTTCCATCTCTCCATCTTAGTCAAACAGATGTCCACAAAAGTGTTTCTTTAATTTTGGGAAAAATGGAAGTCACAATATGCCAGGTTTGGACAGTAAAGCATATAGGCATAACTCCCATTATCCTTGCCTAAGTCCAGATACTGTTAATTGGTGTGACAATATCTGAGATATAATATGGTTGGCCTGAGATCACAGAGTGTAGAAACTCTGCATTTTTAATGCTAATTAATCATACCTTTCACACTACATAATAATAATTTGACAAGGGAAAAGAAAAGTTGGCTATTTAAACTAAATGTATACACTTACCAATGCTATATTATACAAATGTATACACTTACCAATCCAATGCTATGAATGTTGGGAAGATATCCCAAGGCCATACAATATATCAAATAACATCTATAAATCCTCTGAGAACAAAGGTTCATCTGTTGAAATATACATACATATATATATATATATATATATATATATATATATATATATGTATGTATGTATGTATGTATGTATGTATGTATGTCTGTCTGTCTGTCTGTCTGTCTGTCTGTCTGTCTGTCTGTCTGTCTGAAGCATCCAACCATGTTTGGGGTTTGATTTCGGATTCTCCCCTTGTATCCATAGAAAGTTCTGCAACACTTAGCATTTTAGAATTGGACCTCTGATGATAAGAAAGGGGATAGGGGCATGTCAGATCTGTGGAAGGATTTGTAGGGTACAAGAATCAAAACTCTCCAGCCGCAAGTGCCCTAGTTACAAGCTGAGGGATTTAAAGTATTCAAATCACTATCTTAAATACCCGAAGAGAGTTTAACATAAGAATTAAGGATGTGGGGAAATAAAATGGCAGCCCTGACAGGACTCCCCAGCCTTCATGATAACCTTGAACTATATCCTAAGACAAGTTCCCCCCGCACCATTCTGGGAACTCTAGTCCCAGCTTCAAGTTGGGATGACTGTTATATTTCTTAATTTCCTCATCATATTATAATTAAGTGAAATGATAGGAAGAAGTGTAATGGCCTCTACCCCTCATACCACAGGAAGCAAAGATAATTAAATCTGAACTTCAAAAATCTGGGTGACCATTAAATGACAGAAGGGAGGCATCTTTTTTGCTTTCTTTAAACCTGAAAACTCTGAAGTGGAATTTTCCCTGAGATGTAGATAATGGGATGTACTTCACTGACTAGATGATGAAAATTAAAAAACAAAAAAGAGAGACAGAATTAATATGCTTATTAAATCATCCTCTTTCTTAGTATGATGTGGTTAGTCATTTGGAACATAATTATTATTTTTTCTTTGAAAATAAAAAGGGTCCTTAATCAGAGTGGAGACAATAAAAAAGTAGCCAGAATAGGGTTTTCACTCCTTCATGAAATTAATAACACCAAAGGAGGAGGAGACATCTTCACTGAGAATGTGTAAAAGCTCCAAAAATTATTTCAGAAGCCTAAGGTTGTCCAAAGGGGTAAAATCAGGGGTGGGATTCTACCAGTTCTCACCTATTCACTAGAACCGGTCGTTAACATTCTAAGCAGTTTGGAGAACTGGTTGTTAGAAGAAATTACTGGCCTAATCCTGTAAGGAAGGCAGGAAGGAAACATTCTGGTGTTGCTTACAGAAACTGCCTCTCCATTAACCCTTATTACACTCTTGGCAAGACTAGACTTACTGTCTCAGGAACTTCTCTGGAGTTTTTTCCCCCTTCTTTGCTGGTACTTTGCTGGTGTGGAGTGACCATTCAAAGTTACAATGGCACTGAAAAAGGTGACTTATGACCATTTTTCACACTTACAACTGTTGCAACATCCCCACAGTCATGAGAGGCCAGGAGAGGAGAAGTGTGCCTCGATGTGAGTGATATTGAGTTGGCCACACCCAGCCAATAACATGACCTGCAAGCCATGTCCACCCAGTCACATGACCACCAAGCCACCCCACCTCCTAAGCCATGCCCACAGAACTGGTTGTTAAAAAATTTGAAACCCATCCCTGAGTAAAATGGGTTCCATGAGCCTTTTGGCACCACGTAGTGTGAGGAGCACAAAAGGGATGCTGATGGGCCACTCAGTTTGTACCTATGAAACACGTAGTTAATCCCATTGTCAGCTCCCCCATAGATAAGGCACATAAGCTAAGAAGACATCCAGATAGCTTTGTTTCTCATTAGCAACCAGGACACACAGAATAATTTAAATTTGCCTCTTCTCTCTGACTGAAATCTCCTCATGTTGTCATTTTCTGAAGCTACAACTTTAATGCTGGACTTCATTCTTACCATTTTAGGTTTTTACACAGAACATTATGGATTGTAGTTTTAGAGCAGATATGCAACTTTTATTGTGCCTATCTTTTACCTGTACAATCATTGCCCTTACAATTTTCATATGATATCACTGATAATGTCTTTATTTTACCAATCAAAGACAAAAATATATCTTCTGTATTACTGTAATGGCCCATGGTGGACAACTGGATGATATCTTACTGTTATGGGAAGCAGGTGCTACTGTAAAGATGTAAGAAGAATATAAAGCTGCCAGTTTTCAGGAAGGTGGCTTAGTGAACAAACAGATAGCAATAGCAACAGCACTTAAACTTATATAACATTTCCTAGTGCTTTATAATACCCTCTAAGCGATTTACAGAGCCAGCATATTGCCCCTAACAATCTTGGTTCCCATTTTACTAATCTCAGGAGTACATAAGGCTGAATCAACTTTGGACCGGTCAGGATCGAACTGCAGTCAGTCAGCAGAATTAGCCTGCAATACTGCATTCTAACCACTGTGCCACCATGGCTCCATATAGACTATATGGAGTGTATAGATATACAGTACCTAATAAGGAAAATAATTTAAGAGGAAAACTCTAACTCATTTCTCCCTGTTAAGTGGACAATTAGTACAACCAAGCTCAGAGACCACCAAGGACACCACAGTTCAAACTGATGTACAAATATTCTCTTCAATTGGTACTTGGTTTACCCAAGAGGACAATAACGGGGGGGCAACAGTAAGAAATAAACACCTTGTATTGGTAGTGCCCTAAGGAACAGAATACAGAGAGGAATGTTTCAGAAATTATGACCTGCATTATTTGTGGCATATTTCTATTCTTGCTGGGAAATAATCTAGTCTTCAATAGGTACACACTTACAGAGTTACTTGAAAAAAAAATTACAAGGACTGGAGCTGCAAATGAGAACATTTGAATTAATAAGGAAAGATGAAAACGATCAAACCAAAGCAGTGCTACAATAGAAACTGATAGAGGAATCATGGAAGGAAGAAAGGGAGGGAGGGAGGGAGGGAGGAAGTCTAGACTAGTAAAGGAGAATGACAAAAATAAAAATGTAAAAGATATTCTGTAATAGTTTAAACTTGGAAACAGTATTAAGACCTTCATAAATTCCTTAACTCCCATATTAACAATTAATCAAAGATGCAACAAATGTAATAGGATTCCCAAATAAGCTGTTATAACTATCTCCAAAGATATAACAGAATAACAGAGTTGGAAGGGACCTTGGAGGTAGTCCAACTCTCAGCTCAAACAGGAAACCCTATACAAACCAAAAGGTGGCAAACCTTTTTCAGCTCCTGTGCTGATAATTGCGCTTGCGCTTGTGCGCTTGTGCTTGCGTGCCAGCATCCAGAAGGCAATGCGTGCTGGCTCCCCCCATTCCCTCTGCCCATGCATGTGCTATATCCTTGCTGTGCACTGCGTGCCTGTGTGTGCGATTCCCCCACTGTGTGCCATGCATCTCTGCACCTGCACGCACGATTCCCCTGCCATGCGACATGCATCTGCGCATGCGCACGCGATCACCCCTCTACGTGCCACACATCTGCATCTGTGCATGCAATCCTCTTGCTGTGCACCACGTGCCTGTGCCTACGTGCGTGATCACCCCCACATTATCCATCTGTGCATGCGTGTCTGACCCCAGCATGTGCTGCACAACTCTGCGCATGTGCACGTGTCTCCCACGCCCCCCCCTCACACATGCGTGCTGGATACCTGACAATCAGCTGTTGGGCGGCGCCACCACATGCACAAGCACAGTGGAGCTCTTCCGGGCGAGCTCTTGCATGCAGGGGAAAATGGCTCTGCATGCCATTTCTGACACGCGTGCCATAGGTTCACCATCACAACCCTATACCAGTTTTGACAAATAGCAATAGCAATAGTACTCAGACTTATATACCACTTTATAGTGCTTTACAGCCCTCTCTAAGCAGGGTCAGCATATTGCCTCCAGCAATCTGGGTCCTCATTTTACCCACCTCGGAAGGATGGAAGGCTGAGTCAATATTAAACCTGGTGAGATTCGATCTGCCAAATTGCAGGAGCTGACTGCAGCAGAAGTAGCTTGCAGTAGTGCACTCTAATCACTGCGCCACTGAGGCTCTTTAATAGTTAATAGTTGTCCAGCCCCTGCTTAAAAGCCTCCAGTGTTGAAGCACCCATAATTTCTGAAGGCAAGTTGTTCCATTGGTTAATTGTTCTTATTGCCAGATATTTCTCCTTAGTTGTAGGTTGTTCCTCTCTTTGTTCAGTTTCCATCCATTGCTTTTTGTCTTGCCTTCTGGTGCTTTGGAAAATAGGTGGACTCCCCTTTCCTTCCTTCCTTCCTTCCTTCTTTCCTTCCTACCTACCTACTACCTACCTACCTACCTACCTACCTTCCTTCTTTCTGATTCCTCTATCAGTTTATATAGAATCCCCTTTGACTAAACAAAAGTTCCCTCCATACTTTTAATAAAAAACTGTCATATTTAAGTTAGGATAGCTGAAGTGTGGGTTCATCATGAGCAATGGTGATGCAGCGGTTGGAATGCAGTACTGCAAGCTACTTCTGCTGACTCCCGGCTGGCTACAGTTCGGCAGTTCAAATCTCACCGGCTCAAGGTTGAGTTAGCCTTTCATCCGTCTGAGGTCAGTCAAGTGAGGACCAGGATTGCTGGGGGCAATATGCTGATTCTGTAAACTGCTTAGAGAAGGCTGTAAAGCACTGTGAAGCAGTATATAGGTAAGTGCTATTGTTATTGCTATTTGAAATGTGTTTTGAGCACCTACAGTACTTTTATGAACAACTGAAGAGCATAAGCCTCTTCTCATTTTTGTGGATTCAGAATTGCTCCTCCTCTGATAATTTTAAAAATTTAGTAGGTTCTGCATTTTGTCACTAAGAAAGAGAGCAGGGGAGGCTCCCACTGTATCTTCCACAAACTTGGTCAGGAATTCCAGACAGATGTTTGCTCCAATTTTTTAAAATAGTGCTCCAACTCTGAGTTGCATTTCCAAATATTTCTAATCCTTCAATATTCCTTTCATGAATTTAAACTTATTTATATTGTGAAATTCCATTTATTTTCAGAACAACCTTTCTTTCTAATGTATATTATTGTAATCAAGCCTGCCAAAACATACACATAGACATACACAACCACACCTTTTGATATCTAAAAGGCATCTCTTAAGCTATTTGGGGGCAGCGCTTGCTGCAAATGTATTCCCCAAATTTATTCTGTCTCTTTTGGCTTTCTACACAGAGCAATATAAATTTACAGCTTTACAGCAGCAATGTGGCTTGTATTGCTTTTATCTTTTACCTGTACTATCACTGTTCTTTAAATTTTCATATGGTGTCACTGCTAATGTCTTTTTTCTTTTCACTGCCACTCAAAGAACAAAATAAATGCACTGGCCCACATTTTTCTCATTTGTGAATAAATTTTTAGATAGGCAAAGTAAAACTACTCTTTGCACAAACCACTAGATTATGGGGCTGGAGATACTAAATTATACTAGGGATTTGTTGCAGTAATTGAAAGTGATTTGTCCAGTGCAATGCCCTCCAGAGTTTTGCAATTGAACAGAAAAGAAGACCAGTTGTAGGAGCAGCAGAGAAAACAAAACAAACAAACAAAATGGAGGCGGCGTCCCTTTTCCTCCCTGTCTTTTAGACACAGCCAAGGTGAAACCCAGCTGCTCTCTTTGCCCGATCTTTTCAGATCCAAACTGACTCTCCTCGCCTCAGACAAATCCCTCTACAATCCCATCTAAATCAAAGAATAGAAGCCTCATTAACTCACAGTACAATACAAATGCAGTCTTTGCAGAGAAATAGCAGTCTGGAGAAACCACAGGTTTCCATCCCCCATCAGCTGAAGAGGTCAACTTTCATCCCCTTAACAATGGGTTCCCCACCTCTGCTGGCCTCCAGAAACGCCCATTTTGCCTAACAATAGAACTCATCCCTGATACATTGACAAGGACCTGCCTAACTTTCTAAATTGATCATCCACTCAGATCCCTAAGATTTCCTATCTTGCAGCCTATAAGGATCCTTGTGTTTCCATTAATTGGGGTCTTCTTTTGGTAAGCAAGCACCCAACAATCATTGCAATAAACATGATTCTTCGCAGTGTTGTACTTCTAAATTTTCTGTAACATAGGAAGGAATAGTTGAAGGAAGAAAACATATCTGGAATTGTAGATTTCAGTAATATGGCCAAATTTTAGTTAGCTAGTAAGCTACTCACTTGGCCAGAGTAAGAGGTGCACCTGATTCTACGGCACCAGCAGAAAAAAACATTTCTCCTGTAGATTCACGAACAAGTAATTCAATTATGGTTACAATCAATAGCACCGAACAAGGAGACATACAACCAATCCCTATAATTTCAGTCATTGCAGCATCCTACAGTCACATGATGATTCAGGCACTTGGCAACTGGCACATAATTATGATTTTATCATTATGATTTGCAACTTTCACTGCCAATTTCCAACAAGCTAAATCAAAGGGCAAACTGGCAAGAGGTCCCAAATGATGATCAGATAACATTGTGCTTAATGACCATGTGGGATCCACTAATGATCATGACTAGATCTGCCACAACTACTTTCATATGTCAGTAAAATCATGTGATGTGCTTTACAACCATGTAACTTAACAATGGAGTTGCCAGTTCCAACTGACAATTGTTATTAAGCAAAAACGTCTGTCCTTATAGCATTTAATGTGAGACAAGTTGAGGAAAGGGATTGGTGAAATATGCTTATCTATTAAAAAAAACCTCCATCCATAACATATAAGGAAATGGTACTACTGACAGTAAGTGGCTCTAGCTGTTGAGTGTGCAAAGTGGCATTATTCTCCCACAACAGTAAAAACAGCAAAATATATGGCTGTACAAAATCTCTTGATATTTTGATATCAGAAGCATATCAAAATCTCTGAATGTGTTTTCCCCTACACTATCTCATTTTTGAGACAACCAGCAATATGCAGTATAAGCAGTGTACGTGGTGTAACATAACACCAGCTTTTGCAACCTGCTTTGTAAACACAGGTCTAGTGCTGTTTAAAAAAGCATTAAGTATGTGCTTATACATAGCCTATGTATATGTGTAGCAATAAAGTTGTGCTTATATGTAACCTCACAGATACCTCTGCAGGTGCAAAGAGACCAAGCCAAAAAGACATGGACTGAGAATGAAATGAAGACAATGTCATGAGAATGATGCATAATACATTGTTAGAATGCATAAATCTCAGTTACCTATATATATTCTCATGATATTGCCTCTTACTTCATGATCATCATAGCTTCATGATCATCATAGCCTTTAAAGAACTTCCTTCCATCCCCAAATCACCAAGATGTCCCTTGTTTTGTCAACTTGTCTACTCCTCTCCTCATCACTGAACACCTGCCAGTAGTTTCCTCGCTCACTAATACCTGAGGTAGCCACTTCTTGTAAGGCCCTCCTGTAATAAGTAGTTTTAGTAACCTTTGTGATTGTTTCATCTGAACTCCTGTTTGAATCCATACAAGCAATACTCATAGATTGTCTAGGCCCAACAAGTCCATATCTCATATTCAAGCATTCTGTTATCTGAGCTTTGGGAAAGGAAACTCCTCCTTTTTCTTCTTCAAATGCAAGAGACTTGGAGAATCTGCCCCAAAGACTCTGGTAGGCATTCAACTCAAGCAGGGCAAAGTATTCTACTCCCACCAGAGTTTCCTGATTAGCCTTTCTCATAAACAAGGTGTGGGAGATTCATTCAGATTCTGCAACCCTGATGAGGTGTCATATGTGCAATAAGCTTCTTTTTCATGGCCTTGGATTCTTTCCCCATCTCCTAGTGACATAACCAAGTGAGGAGAAATTAATTCAACTAACCCATTGCCATCTTCTGTCCCAGGTAAGGAGCTCTGTAAGAAAAACATCCAGATACTCATTTTACCTTTGTTCAGATTTGGGTTACAAGAAGTTATTTTTGGAAAAGCAGCTCCCAGAGTTTGTCTAATACCTTTGGCACCAGTTCTTTTCACTCTGTTCTAAGTCAGATCTTGCCGTGCTTCAAGTTCAGAAGCAAACATCATTGTTCTTGATTAAATGTGGGTATACTTCTCAGTGAAACCAAGGAGTCAGATTCAAGAGTTCTGCCGAAAAGGTAGTATAGCTGAAAGTCCTTACAGGTAATTTATGCTTCCTAATAGCGTATTTTTTCTCTCCCACATGATGTTCTCTCTTCCATACTATAATGTAATCATATATTTGCAGTATGCATAAATCTATGACTTTTATGCCCTGAGGGAATAGGACACTTATATAAAATATTTATGGGTTGCTTTCAACTCTCCTTCCCAACAGTCTCAGGAATAATAAGAATCACTGTGTCTCAGTCTAGAACATTGAACAGAATAGAATAGAATAGAATAGAATAGAATAGAATAGAATAGAATAGAATAGAATAGAATTCTTTATTGGCCAAGTGTGGATGGACACACAAGGAATTTGTCTTGGTGCAAATACTCTCAGTATATATAAAATAAAAGATACATTCTTCAAGAATCTTAAGGTACAACACTTAATGATAATCATAGGGTACAATAAACAATCAAATCATACTAGGAAACAGTCAATATAAATTGTAAGAATACAAGCGACAAAGTTACAGTCATACAGTCGCAAGTGGGAGGGGATGGGTGATAAGGAGTGGTGAGAAGATTAACAGTAATAGTACTGTACACTTTGTAATAGTTGAACAGTGTTGAGGGAATTATTTGTTTAGCAGAGTGATGGCTTTTGGAGGAAAACTGTTCTTGTGTCTAGTTGTTCTGGTGTGCAGTGCTCTATAGGGTCATTTTGAGGGAAAGAGTTGAAAGGAGTTGAAACAGTTTATGGCCGGGATGTGAGTGGTCTGTAAATATTTTCACAGCCCTCTTTTTGACTCGTGCAGTATACAGTTCCTCAATTGAAGGCAGGTGGGTAGTAATTGTTTGTTCTGCAGTCCTAATTATCCTCTGAAGTCTGTGTCTATCCTGTTGCAAAACCAAACCAGACAGTTAGAGTGGTGCACAAGATAGACTCAATAATTCCTCTGTAAAACTGTATCAGCAGCTCCTTGGGCAGTTTGAGCTTTCTGAGTTGGTGCAGAAAGAACATTCTTTGTTGTGCTTTTTTTGATGATGTTTTTGGTGTTAGGTGTCCGTTTTAGGTTCTTGTGATATGATAGAACCTATAAATTTGAAGATCTCTACTGTTGATACTGTGTTGTCTAGTATTGTAAGAGGTGGTAGTATGGGAGGGTTTCTTCTAAAGTCTACCACCATTTCTATGGTTTTGAGTGTGTTCAGTTCCAGATTGTTCTTGTTACACCATGAGGCAAGTTGTATAACCTCCTGTCTGTATGCGGACTCGTCATTGTCATGAATGAGACCAATCACTGTTGTGTCATCAGCATGTACAATCAGAGTCATATCTATTTCCACTTCTAGACTATTCTATATGTATAGAGCTAATAGCAACATGAATTATTATATATTCTGTGCATATATAGTTGCACAGTTGAGAGTTTAAATTTGAATTAGCACAGGATAATATATATGTATCTATAAATGCTTAGATAGAAGTGCTGTTTCAGCTGCTGAAATACACAAGAATTCCACATATTACTAAGATAGGTGATATGATAAACATATTGGAGAATATGAACATCATTTTTATGTTTAATAATGACCACACACATGTCACAAGTATACATGCAATCAGCTGATATATTTGTAAGGATATTGAAACTATAAATACACTATTTGTTTTAAATTAAATTGAAATTGAAATGCACATCTCAGTAATCTACTGAGGCCTAAGAATATTCTTATCAGTGAATTCTTAATTCTTGAACTGCAAAAGGCATTACAATACAAACCAATGTGCATGTTATTAACTTTCTGCAGAAATCTGAGTTCTTTAGATCAGATGTTCTGAAGTGTTAACTTTTCACACTAAGAAAAATTGACTTTTAGTAATAACCAGAGGTGGTATTCAGCAGGTTCTGACCAGTTCTGGAGAACCGGTAGTTCTAGAAATTTTGAGTAGTTCGGAGAACCGGCAAATACTACCTGACCGGCGCCACCCCCATCTATTCTCTGCCTCCCGAGTTCCAGCTGATTGGCTGGGTCTTCTTTTATTGCCCTGCACTGGAGAACAGAGCTGGAAAGCAGATTATTGGGGTGTGGAGGGAATGGGGATTTTGCAGTATCCTTTCCCTACCACACCCACCAAGCCATGCCACCAAGCCATGCCATGCCCACCAAGCCACACCCACAGAAACAGTAGTAAAAATTTTTGAATCCCATCCCATCCCTGGTAATAACATTTGGGGTATTAAGGCAAAACTGTATGAAAGAACTTTTAAATGAAAGGTGAAGAAGATAGAACTCTTTTAAGACTGAGTCAGTGGTTTTAAAAAATAATGACTTTCCCCAGTACTTGCAACTCTGAAAATCTAAACATAATCGACTTGCACTCTTTTATTTGTTATATTCAAAGATTGAAAATATATTTGTGTTAATTGTTACTTGCCTTCTCCATCACGGTCATCAGGGTATAAAGAATTCCCTGTTTATGACCCCCAGAAATCAAGCCCATCTTATACTACCCTCAGATCCATAATGTTTAGGAATCCCTGTTGCCTTCTAATCTAATTTCTTTGTTTTGCCCAAAGCTTGTAAGACTAACTTCATGCTATCCATGATTACACCTACAAAGATACACCTACAAAGATGAGGATATTGTTAACATCTTAGGGAAGGGAGATGGATTGCTGGCCTAGGGTTAATACTTTTAAAAGCACTCTTCTAGCAGCAGCTAAATATTTATATGTTACAAAGAGTTCACTTGTATGTATGTAAGGAAAAGTCAGGATATGGAGCTATGCTTCCAGGATCAGAATCCTGCACATACTATCCTTTTCAGCTAGAAACTCTGTCCTGTTTTCTTTCAGGGGGTGCTTTTATGGAGTTGACAAATGAGTGTACTTTTCTCTCCTTGCAGAATGTGTACTGTTAAATTACCAGGTTGACTGTTCTGCTTTCCTACAGTTATGTGCACAAATGCTTTGTAGTCCCTCTGTAGGAAAATAATTATCTATCTATCTATCTATCTATCTATCTATCTATCTATCTATCTATCTATCTATCTATCTATCTATCTATCTATCTATCTGAACTGATTACAGTTTTTGTAACACACATGAATGTGCCTAAAGTATCTTTTTGTTTGCACAAACATTAGGATAAAAATATTGATTGTAGCCTTTTCAAACTTTGTGTCAAGAATCTTCTATTAAGCAATATTGGCACTCAGTCCAAATCCTTGAACATAAGACAGTGGAGATGCTAGTGAACTGACATCTTGTAATACAGAATTTGCAATACCAGTTTTATACTATGGTGTTCACAGTTCTTAGGAAAAAGCTGTGACAATTAAAGGGACTTTGCTGCCACTGTTTAGGCATACTCCAATGAATATAACAGAGCCTTCTTAGTGATGGCTCCTAGAATTTCCTTGCTTGTCAAACCAATGGAGCCCACCTCTTCCAAACTTGAAAGAAAGTCCTACTCCGACAGGCTTTTTATGGTAGTTATTCTTTTCTTCTGCATTAGTAGATAAGACTAGTTTTCTTGCTGTTGTCATTATATAATGTGAATAATTATCTTTCTGAAAGCTTTGTTTATTTTTCTCTAGTTGCTTTTCATTTTTAATTACAGAGCTTTGAAATGTGAAGAAATGTCGATGCAAATATGTAAAACAAAAGAAAACACTCCAGAATCAAATAACCCACTGAAACAAGTAGATGTATCTTTTAATTTGAACACCTCTCTCACAATCTATTAGAGGTTTAGGAAATTAATTAAATACTGAAAGCAATTAATCAAGGAGCCTGGAACTTAAAGGGTTTGGGCCACTACAGTATAGCTGTGTAAACAAAAGGGTTGTCATGTTTTAAGGATTTCTAATCTATATTAAGGGTTCATGAGAATGTGCCCTAAGTAATGCATTTTTTTCTTCAGAAAGATTCTCCGGCTCCAGTGAATCGTGCAACATAATTAGCTGATAGTGTTTAGATCATCTCAGGCTTGACTGCTTGAGAAGATCTATTAAAATCAGATGTTTTCCTCCGCAGAGTTAAATCAATTGTCTGTCATTGTAATTTGTGTTGATAGACATTGAGAGTAACTAGTGTTTGCAAGTCTATATGAGAATTGCCTGTTGACAGTTAAGTACAGCTACTGCCTGACCTAACAGCTATTGTATATTGAAAATGGGCTGGTTATATTTCATGCTATTAGTTTTTGGTGCACTGTCTATAGGCAGAATGTTCTTACCCTCCAGGGATTACTGACTAGCAAACAGCCGTGTCTTAACTATGGAAGGATTTGACAGTCAAATAAATGCCAAAAGACGAAATAACTGGGCCATGGCTTTGTTCTCCAGCTAACAATGAGTAGCTAAAAATATCCAACTTCATTTTCCTTTTTAAAAAGGAGATTCTAAACTTACAGTTTTTGATTTGCCAGATCCATGAATACACAGCCAAATAATTTCATATTTGCGCCAACAACATTTCATAAAAACATGTAATGAGGATAAAACATACTGTTCTGGACGTTAGGGTTGTGCTCTAGACTATGCCAGAGTATTCGCTCATTGCATTCAAGGGTGCCTATTGCCACTAGACCTCAGATCACTAGACAGGCAGAAAAGGACTCTTGTACATCCCATTTATGCTCTAATCCAACTTGGAGGTGTAAGGTCTCATTTGGACCTGCTTTCATATATCTCACTATAATAATTCACCAATTAGATATATTCATAAACTCTGAAATGATAGCTAACAGAATATAAATGAAGTGTTCAACATGGATCTCGCACTCACTCCTTATCTTTTCCAAGATGAGATTACTGCTCCTTGGTTCATGTATCTTCTCATTTTTGTCCATGCAAAACTGATTTTATTGCAGAATTCACTTTGGTTCCTGAGTAATCTTTCAAAGCCATCTTGTTTATTCTGTTCAGTTGTTCATCAGAAAAAAAGGCAGAAAGTCAGTCACTCTTCCCAATCTTGTGCCAATCAGATGTATTTCACTACAACTTTTCAAATGTCAAGTTAGCATAATCTGCACACAAGAAGGTGCCAAAGGAAGCTGGCCGATGAAAAACAGCTTATCAAATGTATGAACAAATTTTGGGTCGATTTTTATTACTGCAATGCTATGCAATGCTAATCACAAATGTTCTCAAGACTTACAAGCAAGTTATTAAGTGGGGATTTCAGATGTTGGAAGCAGATGCTTATTTACCTACTGGCAACTAAAAATAGTTATATTGTTACTGTAAGACTACTCAGATTGTATGAAGATCTTGCTGTGTGTTGCCTCCAAACTACTGTTCTATCCCTCTCCTTTTCAGATTTATGTCCAAATTCTCTATTCCTTTTGATTTTTGGTCATTGATTAAGTTTATCACCATTTTGAAATTTCCTAGCTGTTTTAAACCAGAAGAAAGATGGTGATAACCAAAGATCATCAGAAGAAGGCACATATAAACAGGTAAAATATTATTGGTGTACCTAGATAGGAATAATATGCAGTCAACATACATAATGCAAGCAAAACAGCTTCCTTATCTGACTCCATGCTTTATTTATTTTCTGAATAGGTGGGCATATTTCCAGACAACACCTTGTGCCAGATGTGTTCTCAGAAATGGAGATGCAGCCACCGGCTGGATTTTTTGGTTTGGAACATAACAACATTCAGTCAGTTTTAGGAAGTGGATGAGGATGGGAAAATTACACAGCAGACTTATAGATTATTATATATAATATTTTATATTACATTATTATTATATATAATATGGATCTCAGATCATTTGTACTAAAGTACTAGACTTAAGATGTAGGATGTTTTTGAAAGGGAAAAACTAAATCTAAATCTTCAGTATGATGTCAATGTGTCCTCTTTTTCAATGGGAATCCTTTGTACCCATCTTGTATCTCTATCTTTTCAACAGATTCAAAATACCAGGGTGATGTCTCTGTCTCCTCCTCCTCCTCCCCCTCCTCCTCCCCCTGCTCCTCCTCCCGCTCCCAGAAAAATCAATGAAATGGAAAATATATACTCCAGATTCTAAACCTGAGAAGAAATAAGAACTACCTTCCTTTATGGGCTGAATCAAGGCCCAAGTGGTGCTTGGTTAGCAAGCTGCTCTGCCCCATTCTTTACCTTTAATACTACACATAGACACTTGGGACGGGAGGAAAGTGAGGACTATGTGTTGGACAATAGTGAAAAAACATTTATTGCATATTTTAGTTAAAAACATCTTCCATGCATTCCTGAAACAAAAGGCAAATATTTTGTCCATGGTAGAAAACTAAAACACAAACATAACCTCACAATTATCACTTTACTTTTTACAGCATGTAGTATGCTGGCATAGGAAATATAAACACAGAAGAATCTTTCAAATGCTCATCACAAAAAGAGCCACGCGCTAACTTATTGCTCTAGACACAACAAAGGAATAGGATAGGAAAGAGGCCAGCCCAAGGCCCTTGGCTGTCTAAGATGGAACACAACATTCTCTCCTCCCAGTGCATTCTGGAGGTCTTTGGGCCACTTGCTATGTCTCAGACTAATTAGGTCATTAAATTGTGAGAATAAAGATGGGATCCTATCATCTGCTGCAGAAGAGATAGATTAAAATTAGAAACCAATCTAACAATATAAAAATAAAGAGGCAGCACTAGTTGGAAAAACATTTTTGTTACACTACCTTATTAAGTGTTCGGAATAAGCCACCTTGGCATGTAAAATGGTGGAAGGTTCGCTTTTTATGTGCATGTATTTGCATATACAAAACACAAACATGATCCATCTAATGCCCTCTTGGACATTTAGAAATGAAACACTCTGAAGGAGGAAGTTCATTCCCAAACCCTGAAAACAACCCTGCTTTTGCCCCAAGCTCAGAAGTTAAGCAAGATATTCCCTGCTTTTAATTTGCCCCATTCACATGCCTCACAACTTCTGCGTACTCATTAGTGCAAAAAACCTCCAACCATTACAAACCTTCTATTGGCCTATTTTGAAGTAAGGACCACTGAGTTTAATGATGCTTCCTTCCAGGTAATGATATATAGGCTTGCAATCCAGACTTATGCAAGTCTAGTTGTGTTCAATAAGGTTTAGAATATGCATACTAAAGAGTATTAGCCTTAGAAGATACCTATAGTTGACAAGAAGGCTAGCAGTTGTACTTCTTTAGCAGGATGATTAACCAGAATTTCTCTTTCCTTGCTTTCCATTAATATAGTTTTCACTTTTTCTATATTTGTGATTTGAATCAGAAGACCAAAATGGCTAGCTTGTGCCAATCAGAAAAAGACATCAGGCTCCTACATCTTTGTTGGCATATACTATCATGGGGATGTTGTGCCATCTTTCCATACTGAATAATACAAATCACCCATGGAAACATTCTGGATAATCTTAGACTTGAAATAACCAAGGTTATAGAGCAGTGATTATGGAATGAGTATCTGTTGTTCCAAAAATCAAAGCATTTGCTAAATAACTGGCTTAGGATCAAAGTTTCACCCAAAATAGCCACTTCTTTGAGATGACCTGCCACCATTGACACATAATTTAGTTTAAGTCTGCAGATTACAGATGTTTAAACTGAGTAATAACAATAAAGAGAGAAAAGCCTACTTTAAAAGTTGCCCATAATGTGTGACTAAGTTGTGTTAAGCAGAGTTCAGAAAAGTAAGAAAAAATAAACCAAAGAAATCAAACGCATGAGATAAAAAAAGCAAACATAACATAGTTAAAACTAGCTTAGATCATTCACTATAACTTTATATAACTTTGTACTTTTATAAATTCTGCTATACCACTTCAAACTTCATCTTTACTTCTTTAAATTTAACACTTTCTTTTTCAGAATTTCAACAACATCACCCAAGCATTACTTGCTTGGTCTACTCTTTCCTCTCAATCTATTCATTTTTCTTCATATTTTTTTTTATTCAATATTAGATCTCACTTGTTCTCTCTACATGACCAAACTTGCTTCTTTTATACTAGCCCCACATTTTTATAGTGAACTCACGTTTATTCAGTACCTGAATGACCCTTGTTTTACCATGAGCACTCATTAAATACTTTAAGACTTCAACCTACTTTCATGTTTCTCCAGATATATTCAAATTTCACTTTTTTATAGCAGAGTGGAAAGAAACGTATGCTTATATACATTCTCAGTTTTCCCTTTTGTATTATCTCTTTCACACTTCCTTTATAACTTTGGCTTGCAATTCAGTCCTCTTTCATTCTCTTCTTCTGACAAAACCACCTCTTTACACTTTTGTCATACAGACCATTCACATTTTGTGTTTAAGACACAATCATGCTGCACCCATTCATTCTATATTGTGTTAGTTTTACCACATGTAATTTTTAAATATTCTATCCCTACTGCATTCAACTTACTTACACATTTGTCCTGAACTACCCAACTCTCATGTCATTAAAGCAAAGTGGGCAAAAGATCTTTAGCAATAGCTACTCCTAACATTAGATTCAGGACTGGAAAGGAATGTATTATATAAATTTTAGGGGAACATATGAAGATAAAATGTGCATGGGAGGAAGAGACAATAGAGATAGGTGGTAGCCACAAGAAATCTGAAAAGGTGACATTCAATAAAGAAATAACTATGTACAAATTCAATTAGAGGCATCTGTTCAAGCCAATTATCTTGTTTGTAATTGTGCTGTCCAGACAGTATATAGTTAATTGGGAAGTGGGATAGTTAGTTAGGAACTGGGAACTGTCCCCTTAAGGGAATGCCTCATGGTAAATGTAGTTAAGGAATCCTGGGAAACGTAGTTCATGTCATGTGGTCACATCTGTAATCCTGATTGGTCACTGAATTGACCCTTGGCTGGATTGGGGGAGGTTCCTTCACTCTTGCCTGGACCCAGCAGCGTGATGGTGTCTCACCCCTTTGCTCCTTCATTATGGGATGAAAGATCACTATTCTTTTACACTATGAAGTCAGCTGTGCAAAGAATTGGACATTAGATGGATCTTGACATAACCATGAGTTACCTTGAGGAGGCCTAATATAATCCAATAAAGAAACTTTGTACTGAAGACTTTGTAGAGTTTGCCTGTCTGTCTTTATACATTCAGCCAGTAATTAAAAAAGACAGAACAGTCATTATATAGCAATTCATATATTGCATTGCTTAGTGTTGCTCCATTTGTTCTCTGTATCTCACCATCAGATTGTGAGTGATATGCAGAGAACAAATGAAGCTTAACATAGAAGCTTCCAATGAAGATGGATGCCCCTACAGAGAATGAAATGAGCCATCCTTGATACAATATCTATAATTACCAATATAGTATCTAGTTCCTTGATATATAATGGGATCTAAAGTGACAGTATCCCTAACATCCTTTCAGATAAGGAAAGGAATGTAATGGTTAGGGTTTAATTGTCAAAGTTTTGCATGATGACAATCAGAACATGGCTTTAGCATCAACTCTGACATGATACCAACAAAAATTCTGCATCAGTAGATGTATTGCTTTAAATACTCTTAAATATCCTACAGGCTTGTTATCATAGCAAAATATCAAGACTTCATCCAAAATAAGCCACCACTGAAATTGGGAGAGGAATGTTGAGAGTGTTCTCTTTAAACAGACACATCCAATTTGCATTGTTGTTATGCACATGCTTATTCCTAAAAGTCAGGAATGTGCCTGTCTACTCTAAAGCATCAGCATTCATATTTGGCATCGAGTGGGGAAGGAGTCAAATTCTCTGGTTTTATCCAGAAAAATCCAGGATGTCAATAAAGACCAAAAATAGTAAATACAAACATAAATAATGTAGGACTTTAATTTTTTTTATAGCTCATTATGGTGGTGGTATTTTGCTTGTTCCTAGTTGTATTGGTTCAATAGCTGAAGGATTCAAAAACAGGGAGTAGAAGATGGAAATGGAGAAGACAAGATAGTCTGTTAACTTCCCATCTGTAATGACACTGTGTTGACATAACACGTCTAAGTTGTCTGGTGTTCCTTATCATACTAGCATATCTCTGAATCTACCGTACTAGAAAGGCTCTCTTGATTAAAGTTAACTAGTTCAACATCAGTGGCATTAAGCTGAACATCAGCTATGTATACTTGCATTTGGAATTTAACTTGCACACTTATAATTTTCACATTTTATGTTTATCTGTTACTCTTTTGGCAGATTCATTAAAAAACAAGTTTGATTCAATCATAAAGTCTGCATAATTGTTCAACACATGACTATCATTGTAATTGTAATTTGACACCTCTGTCTGTCAAGAATCCATGTATACATCCTACTTGAAAATATTTTGTGGAAAATTCACTAGGTCTCAAGCAGATACATAGCTCATTCCGAGTGATGAAAGCTGGGAATCTTTCTGGACTTTCATTATGTTTATCAGGTAAAAAACCAGGAGTAGGAAGAAGTATTATTGAAGGAATTGGTAGTAGCAAACAATTGAATTTTATCCCGTTATCTTCTGGAAGATAGCATAAAGCAAATATTTATTTTAGATACGGCACCTACTTACTTTTAGTTCAAATCCACTTGAGTCTTATAGTGCAATAAGTCATTGATGACCTGTTCAGCACTCAGCTGTGCTCCAAGGAAGCTTGGAATTTGCATTTAAAGTGGCAATGCGGGATTGCCTCCATGGGAGAAAAATCAGACATCTTCCTAGAATCAATGTAAGATTTCCCTAGAAATGACCCAGAGAAAGATAGCAAGGAATCATTCTCTCTAAGTTTGGGTTAATAGGACATGGCAATAATACACAAGAATTCCAGCAGTAACTTAACTTTGAAAAGCAGAACTAATTTATAGATAATTTGAAGATTTGCCTTTTCTTCTACTTCCTTCTATGCTTTTGATAAATTGAGGAAAACCCTGATTCGTTGAGAAGGCAGACCAGACTTCTCTTGAATTCTCTTTTCAGAAGGGCGTAGAAACTGTGTTTTCAGTGTAGAAATCTTCTCTTATACATGGTTATTTTTATTATTATTTTTTGACAAACATTCATTCCTCACTACAGGAATGAAAGCTATTTATCTTTCTTGTGGCATTTGCACTTCTTAAAAATTCTCCATCCGTTTTCTGTTCTTTAGGAAACATTTTATTAAGTTACACAAATTCATCTACTTGCTCTAGTTTTTCACCATTTATAATCAACTTAGAATTGTTTCTTCCATTTTCCATGTCAAGCACAACTACCTTGGTTTTTGATGCATTCATTTTGAGATTCATTCTCCTTGTTGCATCTTACAGTGTATCTGACATTTGCTGAAGATTATTCTGGATTTCACAATGTGACGCCATCTGCATACAAAAGGACATAGCATATTTATATTTTTAACCCGCATACTTCTTACAGCATTCCTTGCCCGTTTATCTAAAATATTATGAAATAACCAGAAGGGCATCACCCATCATTTTTGTATTTCCTTATGAATATAAGCTGATTAAAACTAAACTAAAAATTAGAATTCAGAATAGAACAGAGCTGGAAGATCTCCTAGTCCAGGCAGGTCAAACATGTCCAACCCGGCCCCGCAAGGGCAAAAACAATCTCAATACATCACGATACATAGACCATGAAGCGATTAGGTATGGTATCCCTGTTCTAATCCAACTCTTGCTCAAGCAGGAGACCCTATACCATTTCATACAAATAGTTGTCCGGCTTCTTCTTAAAAACCTCCAGTGATGGAGCACCCACCACTTTATGTTAGGAAGTTTCTCCTTAATTTCAGGTTGCTTCTCTCCTTGATTAGTTTCCATCCATTATTTCTTGTCCTACCCTTCATTTTTTTTTGGAAAATAAATTGACCCCCTCTTCTTTGTGGCAAACCCTCTAATACTGGAATACCGATAACACTCCTAGTTCTTCTTTTCTCAAGAGTAGCCATACCCAGATCCTGCAACTGTTGTTCATATATTTAATCTCCATTAAACGAAATGCTCAGCATTCAATTTATTCTCCTATGTGCCTTACTTTGGATATATTTGGCAGCCAAACTTTGATTCCATATTCACACCAAACATTCCATAATGCAAGCCTTTTGACTTTATCGTATGCAGTTTTTGATGAGCTAAATTGAATAGATTTGTCTGGATGCTTCTTCATTAGGACTGTTCAAAGGCTTTTCTCAACATGCAGGAATGTGTACAGAGAAGCTCTTTGAATCATCAGAGAGGGGTTGTGTCTTCTTTTTAAGTTGCTTGGAAGTTGGTTGTGGCTTTCTCTTCATGAATGCACCTGCATAGCTAATCCTTTTCCAGGCTTGCGAGCTGCTTTCCTGATTCAGAGAGAGGGTCTTTCTACATTCTCCCACAGGCCTTGAAGCACATTTTTAAGGCATTTGCACAATTGCTCATTTGCTTATAGCAAGAATGTTTCTTGATTATATAAAGTTTCTGCAAAGTTGGCCAAAGCAGATTACAGACCTTCCATGTCATTATAGCAATTCTCATCCTTATGTAAAAAAAAACTTTATTCAGCAGAAGTAAAAATCTGCTCTATTCATTTTTCCATCAAGATACTTCAACTGGCAGCTTTGTTTAAAATGGCTGGAAATAATTGGTTAAGGGTCACACTGTTCCTTTCCCAAGTTTCTCTATTTAACCAAGATGTATCTTATTATCCTCACCTCAGATCTATGTACACATTCCAAAACAAAAATAGCTTGATTAGCTAAAAAGAAATGGAAAAGCAGAAAAGTTAGCAGAAAGTTTTTAAAACATACAAATACTGGATATTATTTGTAACAAGTTAGATATAGCAATAGTACTCAGTCTCATGTACAGTTTCCTAATGCTTTTACAGCAGAGGTCACCAACCAATGGTCTGCAGACCACTGGTGGTCTGTGAGAAAATTTTGATGGTCCACAGCGCACCTGTGTCTGCAACGGGTGATACCGCCAGCGGATGGACTGATGTGTGTGGGGAGGGAGGGTAATGTGCAGGAGATTGCAGCATCAGAGCCCTTCTGGGTGTTCCCTGGCCTGTGAGGAGGGGAGGGCATAATCTCCTGTGCTCCTCCCCTCAGGAGCCGCAAAGCACTCGCTGCCCCCTGGCAGCTGCCAAGCCTCCACCGTGCTTCTCTTCCTCCTTGCCAGAAGCACTCACATGCCCAGGGGGAAGGAGGAGGATTGGTGGGTGCCAGAGGGGCAGTGAGCAGTTAGTGGCTCCTGAGAGGAGGGTTTGAACCTCCTCCTCACAACATCTTCACCTGAGGGCATCACTGGCAGCCGCTTCCTGTGTGCTCTTCTCCATGCTGCTCGGCCTCCTCAATTCATGAAGGCAGGAGGCAGCAGCCATGACACGGATTTGCTAGGGAGATGCAGGATTGCCCCACTCCCCGCCAGCCATCTGGTCTTCAGCGCATGGCTTGTCAGCCTCCGGACATCAGATTCCCCCCACCCAGCACCAGTTCAGAGGTTCCTTTCCCCCACATCCCCACACAGAAAGAGGGCGGGAGAGTGGGCGAGAGAGAGACAAGAAACAGAGAGAAAGAGAGAGGGGGGGGAGGGAGAGATGGAAAGAGAGAGAGAAAGAGGGATGAGAGATCCCAATGTTTTGTTTTCTGTGGGAAATGGGTCCAAATGACTCTTTGAGTATTTAAGGTTGCAGAAACAGGCAACCAAGCTAAGTGCCTGAATGACCCCCATCCCATCAGTGGGAGTCCAGGCACTTTAGCAAGCGGCATGCTGGATTCATATTAGTGGTTCACGGGATTTAAAATTATGAATTTGGTGATCCCTGAGGTCCAAAATGTTGGAGACCCCTGCTTTACAGCACTCTCTAAGCAGTTTACAAATGTCAGCACATGGCCCCCAACAATCTGGACCCTCATTTTATCAAACTTGGAAGGATGGAAAGCTGAGTCAACCTTGAGCTGGTAAGGATCGAACTCCAATCTGTGGGAAGAGTTAGCCGGTAGTATTGCATTCTAAATACTGTGCCAACAGGGCTCCTATATAACTGCAGCATTCAGGCTGGAGCAGCTCTTTGGAGTCAGTCCTTCTAGAATTGTTCATGCTAGAATCAGAGACCGCAGATCAAAACCTTCTTTTGTTTGCTAGAAATTCCTATGTTACCTTTAAAGGAAAAATTTGTGATGGTTAGGTAGAACGTGCTCCAATTTTTGTGGGGGCCTTTGGGCAATCTGCTGTCATTGCTTATGTTTACACAACATGGTTGACCCAGCCAGCTGCTTGCATAAGCCCTTGGCTTATTGGCATACTCTGACACCATTCACTCTCCAATGAATTCAAAATGTTGTCAGCCCCTGCAAAAGAGGCAAGAAAGCTATCTCCTTATCATATCTTCCTTCTTTTCTTCTTTCCCACTCCACACCCAGAGAAGAAGCAATTAATAAAAAAAATATTGAGTAACTCAAGTTGTCCCATAGGTGCTTTTTCAAAAGACTTTGTTTTTCCTTAAAGATGTTTTGCTTTTCATCCAAGAAGCTTCTTCTGTTCTGGTCAGAAGCAGTTCTTGGATGAGAAGCAAAATATCTCTAAGGAAAAGCAAAGAAAGTCCAATTGCCTCTTGAAAAAGCACCTTTGAGACAATCATGACCTGGATGACTGAGAGTCTCCATAGACATGAGTTACTCAGGGTTATTGCCACCAGAAATGGGGAGGTGCGCAGCAGCATTTAGGGGCAGGTTTACCCCCCTCCCCCTTTCTTCCTCTCACTTTTGCAATAGGTTGCAGTTTATGTCATACTAGTTCATGTGGGGCTACTGCATTTCCTTGTGCCTGGTGAAGTCCTGTTAATTCTGTGTCTTTTGATGATTTATCTGGCAACCAAGGACAAAAATATATTGTCTTGTTGCCTTATTTAAAACTGTATATACAGGCTTATCTTGAGTAGCAAATGTTCCTGCAAGGGATTAACCCTACTTAGTTTGCTCTACTGTTGGAGGGTTGAGTGATCCATTGCCTATAGAACAATAAACACAACGACAGTTTTAATCCAACCTATCTGGAGAGCCCCAGATTGGAGAAATCTGCTGCACAGAAGAAATCCCTGTTGCTTGTCAGGTGGATGCAGAAATCTTGGCTTTCAGTGGGATCCAAAATGCGTGGAAGCATGTGGCTTACCGAAATTTCAGTGCTTCTCAGCAAAGAAGATGAGCAGGAAAAAAAATGGAATAAAGTTTCTCACAACTCTCACAACATGTGTTATGAAAGAGGGACTGCGCTGAAACGAAATACATTCTACAGTGTCAATGACACCATCAGTGGCATTCCCAATGATCTCAGATTCTTTGAAATAAGTCTCCCATATCGCTTGGCATGTTAAGTATTTGCATAGCACACTGAAAGTTAGGATGACATTCAAATCAGAAGCAACAGCATTTATGGGGTAATGCCCTTAAATACAGTTACTTCTTCAACTTTGACCTCCACATATTACAGGTAGTCCTCGACTTATGACCACAATTGAGCTCAAAATTTCTGTTGTTAAGCAAGACATTTGTTAAGGGAATTTTGTCCCATTTTATGACTTTCTTGTCACGCTTGTTAAATGAATCACTGCAGTTGTTTAGTAACACAGTTGTTACATGACTCTGGCTTTTGCATGGACTTTGCTTGTCAGAAGGTTGCAAAAGGTGATCACATAATGTGGGACACTGCAACTGTCATAAATATGAGTCAGTCACCAAGTATCTGAATTTTGATTTCATGACCATGTGGATACTGCAATGGTCATAAGCGTGAACAATAGTCATAAGTCACTTTTTAAGTACCATTGTCACTTTGAATGGTCACTAAATGAACTGTTGTAAATCAAGGACTATATGTATATAGGCTCAGTAGTTTATGTATGTTTCTTCCTTCCTTCCTTCCAGGACCAAATGCAGCCAGTTAAAATGAACATAACAATTAAGCAACTCTAGCATATCATCTCTGTTGGATTCTTGCTGACCTGGGAGCCTGATAGTTTTCTTGCAGACATTTCATTACCCAGCTAACTAACAAAAAGATTTGTTGGTTGCTTATATATCAGTTGTGGTATTCTATTGGTTTGGCCTGGTTCGGGCGAACCGATAGTAAAAAATGCTACCATTCGGCCAAACCGGTAGTAAAAAAACAGCTACCGGTTCAGCTAAACTGGTATTTCTTTTTTTCTTTTTTCTCCTCCCAATGATCAGCTGTTCCAATGATCAGCTGTGCCGGGATCCCCCTCACTGTCTTACTGCTTCACCCAGGAAACTTCCCTGAGGCCCAGGAGGCAAAAAAAAAGGGAGCGTGTGTGTGTGTGTGTGCAAAAAAAGAAGCCACGCCTACCCAGTCACATGGCCATGCCCACCTAGCCCCTCCCAACTAGCCACACCCACAGAACCGGTAGTAAAAATATTTGCATCCCACCCCTGTCATATACGATCGTTTCCCCTGCCATTTTGATGGAGCTATGACTTCCTTATGGATGGTTTCTTGATTAAGAGATTGTTTCCTGGCTCATTATACCATTTCTTCTGCCCCTATTCATGCTATATACTTAGCCAGTAGGTGTGCAGTGAGGTTTTTTTTTTTAAATCAACACTTTTATAAACTTGTATAACAGACAAATGAATAGGAATTGGAGATAATAGGAATAGGAAATAGAGACTGGACATCTACATCTCTGAAATGGTATAGGTTTTCCTGTGTGAGCAGGGGATTGGACTAGAAGATCTTCAAGTTCCCTTTCATCTCTTTTATTGTATTATTCTGGTCAGCTGGACAAGAATGAGACCAGGAGGGCTACTACCCAGAAACTTGGAGATGACTTGGCTAACTGATGAATAATAGAGGAATAATAAATATCATAACCATGATTGACAACAAATTTAGCTGAGTCTATTTTGTCAAAATTCTAAATATTTGGGGGGTGGGGAAAGGTGTATTCACCAATTATGGAGTGATTTTTTTTGATGGACAAGCTTTGAGAATTGTACTAAACTGGGAGAATTTTCTTGTTGTGATCTTACTAGCCTTTGACTGATTTTGATGAAACATTCATTTATTGTGATATAAATAGGACTATTTCAGTAACAATCTGTAACTGAGAAATGAATATTTAATTAATAAATATTCCATGATGTCAAAGCAGGCTAGATAATTACTGCCTTATACATGGGAATGCATGTGTGTATAATATTAATGGTGTCTAAAGTGCTTGGTATGCAAGTTCTATTTAAATCTTCTAGTTCTGTAACTTTCCATGCTTGTCAATTACCAAGTAAAAAACAAAACAACCCCCCAAACTTGACTATAAATCTGGAATGGAATGGGCATTGTAAAACTAGGCATACCAGGACTTCTATACTGTGACACACAGCTGTATGTAATTGTGTCCATTGTTAAACGCATCTGGAAGATCTTTTAGAGTGCTTTCTAATTCCACAATAGCTGCTTTGACATCATCTTAATAATGATTATCTTTTGAACCTAACCTGACTTGAAACTATGTATAGCCATATCTTCTTACCGGTATTATTTAGTAATTCAACTTTTTTATGTCTTCAAGCTTGCTGAGAATAAACTTAATAAATTAGTGAGTACATTTCAATTGCACCATCAGTGATCGCTCTGGCATTTTAATCTGACCGTGAAACTATCCAGAGTGTTTGCTTAGCGTGTGGCCAAAGGCTGAAGAATTTGCACGCTGCTGTTGTCAGTACATTAAATGACCGTACCGTTCTGACAAACTGAGTGAATTTATAAGAATATTCCACCGGTGAAAGTAGCAAAGCTGTTCTTTCTAACACGCTAGATGGAGTTTATCTCAGTAAGGATCACCTTCACTTTGCCTTGTGGATCTTGCCGATGGGAGATTATTAAACAACGTAGCTTTATTTTATGTTCTCCAGGGCTGTATATCCTATTCAATGACACACATTCTTTGCAGGTCAGTTGTAAAACATGTTGGAGGAAGTTGGCATAGAAGCACTTCTTGCAAATCCAAGCAAATCTTTCTTCTTGAAGGGTACATGGTGATGTTTTTTAGAATACCTTGTAACCTATTAATGGAAGCCATGCTTATGAGGTGTCAGAACAACCCCCAATCTTTCTCATCATTGGTGGACAAAAAGAGAACATTGCAATCTCTTGTGGGCAGGTTCTCAAATTGATAGGAAGGAAAAATGACTACAAGTTGCTGTCATTTTGCTCTAATGATACACAGTAATCACAGGGCCAAGGGTGTCAGCTCAATCTAAGTTTGCTTTCAGTTGGCTTCCACTTGAGAAATATTTTTGTTGTTTTCAAATCATGATTTGAAAATATTTTCATTCTAACTAGGAATAGAAAATACTCATCTGAAAATGTAATGGTCAATCACAAAAGAAATATGCAAGATAATTAAAGAAGCTTAAACAAGACTTTTGATCTTTTGTTTGCATTAATGTAATAAACATTATGCAACAACAACAGGATGATGAACATCCCAGTTTGTATTAAATATAAGTGATGGCATTTGGACTGGCAAAAGGGGTGTTCCCAGAGAGAGAAAAACCACCCACCAGTTGCAACAGAACAAACATGGTAACCAGGAGGAATTAATTATGCCTAGCTCAAGGGTGATATTTCATAATTGCTGTCTTTAAAATTGCTCTTGTTCACACTTGTGTTATGAAGCACACAGGAGTAGACTTCCTAACTTCAGGTGGTTTCAATAAAGATAGTGGCCCAGCCGCAGTTCTTCAGCTGACTTCAGCCCGTCTGCTCTCCTAGATTACAGTTCTGGTCAGTTGCTCAGGCTGTCAACATACTTTGGGTCAGCAAAATTCTTGACATATACTAGCATTCTTCATGCTTTTTTTATGTTTAGTTCTTAACATTGCCATTGCTTTTCTCTAGGAATGCCTTCTTTCTCTGCATCTGGTCTATGATGCAGCACAGGACTGATAAGAAGGAAGGGAGGAACGTGGCTGTCTGTAAGAACTATAATGAATCCAAGCATCTTACCAAAGTTCTTCCATGCTTGCACAGCTGATCATTCATTTTCTGGTGGAGCATAGGCCTTACACACTCTTTAGGAACCCATCTAGTATTTTACTTTCTTTGATCTCCAAGACTGATTAATGAAGCCAGCTCTCTTTCAGCCAGGGTTGAACAAAATACTATTAGCCCTCCATAACTTAGATATTGTGTTGCAACATCCCTTTTGGTAATGTCAGATCATAACCAGTGATATTATGAATAAATAACATTTTACTCTGTACACTATGAAATCCAGTCTGTATTTATTGCCTTTTTAACTGCCAGCCTCTAGAGTCATCTAGAATAAATGTTTTGAATTTCCTTTAGGAAAAGTCTGGCTTTTGCATTCTGATTGTTGTTAATTCCAGCCTCCCTCTCTAGTGTGCATATAATACAGATTTGTAAGTTACAATAGAATAGAATAACAGAGTTGGAAGGGACCTTGGAGGTCTTCTAGTCCAACCCCCTGCCTAATGTGATAATAACGTGACATCAGCTAAAGAGAAGCCCTGCCTATTTCTTATACTCCATTATGTTGTTCCATCATGCACAGCGTGATCTGAATTGGTAAAAAGAACATTGAGGGAGGGAGGAGCAGAACCTTTCTGGAACTAATAGTTCTGCCTTAGCAATTTTAACAATCAGTTGAACAATCAAGGCATTGTGGTCAGCATTGCTCACAAATGTGACATGAACTCAACACACTGATTTATAAAACAGAGATCCGTTTGGTCAAAATCTCCCATCATCTCATGTATTTGTGTTATATTAGATATTATGGGTTTGGGGCTTAGTCTTCTAGACTACCAGCATGGATTTATCCCATAGGGTTTCTGAACACTATATCCCTATCAAAGGTAGCAGCTGGCTAGCTATTTTCCTTAGTGATATGGAACAGCTGCACACAGCTATCAGGACTCTGCAGCCTGTTAGCTCTTAGAAAGCAAAGTTGTAAGCTATGGTATACTTTTCACTAACAGAAATATCAGAAATTAATATGACATTCAGTTTAGTAGCTAATTGAATGAGTAGAAATACACAATCAAATAGGAGTGCTGGCTCTCTCTGCTAAGAAATGGAGATGAGCACACACTCCCTAAAGTCGAAATCTTTACCTTTACCTTACATGATCAGAACTCTTTCAATGCTTACTTCTTGTGGTTATAATTGTGATGCACTCCTTGTCCCAGAATTGCCATTGTCTACAGTTTTCTCAGCCTTGGGAATTTAACTAGGAGGCTATTTAGACAATTGTCATCTCAGCATAACTGGAAGGCAATAAGGCAAGGAAGGCTCATTTCTCTATCAATTAGGTCAATTACAAATGCTTGTAATCTTCCTAAATCTGAAGATTTCATTGGGTTACTGTCATTTTACTAACCATGTGGCCAATTTTTTAAACAGCAGCTTGATAACAGCGACCTGAGAGCAACCTGATATATAAAAAACAAAACTAATAAAGCTTTTATACCATTTTGTCATATCTGCAAAAGTCTCAAGTATAAACATTTGCATATTAGATTATAAGGGAAGCCATAGCACAAAATCATTACAAAAATCTGAACTCTATTGATAATATTCATCTTGCTTTTTAAAAGAAGTACCCAGGAGACTCCAAAGTTGTGCTGTTCCAATGCTCCTTTTCTAAACTTGTGTCTTCAGAAGCAACCATGAAAATAAAACCACAGCTGTTTATTATCTAGTGACATATTTTGTAAAACTCTGAATTGGATTAAGAGCATGGTTTCATGTTGGCATGGTTCTCATTCCTCATAGTATGGTTATTTTGAGGGCATTCTCTGCAGTGGTTTTGGTGCAGTGCTACAATGTCAATTGTAAACTGAATAAGACTCTTGTGTCTTAAGGCTTTAACTCCATAATATGTTGCATAATAATAATATAGTGAATTTTAAATATTATAGTGCATTTAATATTTATGTACATATAATTTCATTCATCTTAACAGCAGAGGTTGTAAGAAAGATCAGTACTCTTATCCCTCTTCTATTATAGATTGAAGACAAAGATAAACTTGGTTGCCTAGGCAACAAGTGTATCTGTAGCTGGAGAAAGATATGGACCAAAGATCTCCTGGCTTGCAGCTCTCTTTGCTAAACTATCATCATTATGGCAGAACTAATTGCTAACAGACATCCAATTATCAATGGCTGATTCCAAATGATTCACCAAATCACATTTCCAAGGTTGGCCTGCATACAACCACTATGTGCTAGAAACAAATATTAATACCAGCAGTTTTTCACTTCAGGATCCAATACTTATGAGGCAAGCAACTGAAGCAACTCAGTCTTCAAACTCAAGGTTGCATTAGCAGGATTTATTTATGGTCTATGTCTTGCAGACATTGGATCTATGACAATCTTCTCTAAAGTGATGGTGTTGGTAAATGGTAAATGGTAATGTTCAGATGTGTCAGACTTCAATTCCCAGAATTCCCAGCCAGCCTGCATATTAAAACATTTTCCACTTTCCTGATATCCCATTCAGTTTATAAATGGGGTATGTCACATTTGAAGTTAAAAAGGATAGACAGAAAGAACAACCAAGAAGCCAAACTCTAATACAGTGGGCTATCTTTGTTTTGGCTAAGATGCAGCCATCAGAATGCTAGACATCTGCAGCACGATTTATGACCAAACATTTCATAATTGCTCCCCAGTCTACCTGTCCTTGCCTGGAGCAACTGAAGTTTTTTGGTTTAGGCTGTTGCATCATTCTGCTGTTGCAAGCAATCTTGAGAAGAAACAGCTATGGAAAAAGCCCATAACATTCCATAGTTGTCCTAAACAGCTCTATCAAAGCATTTCCCCTCCTGCCTTCATCTCTGAATCTTAATCCAATAGCTTTACATGAATTCTCTAGGACAGACTGGGAAAGTGCGTGGTGTGGGTGTATGGGCTTCGGAGAGTAAAGTCTTGCCTGTGGAATCTGTGGTAATGGAGTTATCTCTCATGGAGCAGTCTGTTTGGTACAGTCTACCTCAGTCTCTGGACAACTCCAATAGGCAGAAAATGAGGTTCCAGGGCTGTTATCAGGGCCAGCACAGATATACCTGTACCTGCGGCCTTCAGTGTTCCTTAACTGTTCATGTTATGTCCTGAGGACTCAAGGAGTTCTCACTCAGGTCCACTCACTTTATGTGGGCGTTATTCCCCCATTCCCATTGGTTGGTTCTCCCCAGCAGCCAGCTATAAAAGCAGGCTGCGGGGTCCAACCGGTTGCTGATTGTTGCGAGCCAGTTCCAGGCTTGGCAAGCACGGTCAGCCCTTTATTGTAAAATAAAGTATTGTTGCACTCATGCTCTGGTTCAGCCTCTCATTGCTCAAACTTAACACTGGCGACGAGGGTGGGATGGCTACCAGAAGCACCATGCAACCGCTGAGTCACTAGCCACCGATCCGCAGCCCAGAGAGAGCGATCGGCTGGCGATAAGGGAAATGCTGATCCGCAGCCAGAGAGAGCGGTCAGCCAACAAAACGAGCGATCAAAAAGAGCAAACGCTGATCCGCAGCCAGAGAAAGCGGTCTGGTTCAAAAGTTAGAAGCGTCTGTAGCCGCTTGTTAGCCCCGCTGCAGGGAAAGTGAAGCGCTGCGAGCCGCAGTCGCTCCGTATTTGGCGCGAAATTCAAACGGGTGTCATTTGAATTTCGAGCCAGTGTGAGACACAGCACAGCGCTGTAGGAAGTCACTAACGCCCATTTTGGCGCGAATCGAGACACCTCCAACGGCTAACAGCCAATGTGGTAACCCAGAGAGAGAAAGAGAGGGTAGCAAAAAACCTCTCCAGAGCTGATATCACTAGTAACCCACGAGCGCCCGTTGTCCCAGAGAGATTTTTCCACAGGTAGCCCAGCCGTTCCAGCACCATGAGTTCCAACCCAGTATTCCCGGCGTTCAAACCAGACGAAGAGAAGTGGGAATCGTATAAGAACCGCTTCAATCATTACATCGATGCGGTCGGCCTGGCGGATGCGGGAGAGCATCGGAAAAAATCCTATTTCCTAATCTACTGTGGAGCCACCGTTTACGATACCGCCGCAGCACTCGTGGCGCCGAGAGAGTTGAAAAACGTCCCGTGGTCCGAGTTGCTTGAGATCCTCACTAGCCACTATGCTCCCAGGCCTTCACAAATCGCCAGGAAGTTCACGTTCCGTATGAGGAAGCAATCGAGTAAGGAGACCATCAATCAATATATGGCCGCCTCAGAACAGCAGCCCTGCACTGCGGGTTTGGAACATACCTGGAGGACATGCTCCTCGATCAATTAGTTTGTGGGGTCAAGGATCTCAACCTACAGAGGCGCCTGCTAGCAAAAAGACCTCAACCTCGCACAAGCGGTCGAGGGAGGCCCTAGCAGCCGAGCTAGCAACGAACTCAGCCACCGAAATTCAGGGCCCAAGTGCCAAGCTGGCATCGTTCCCAGTCCACTCCGAAGAGGTGGAAGCGGAGGAAACCCACAACGATGAAAACGACGTCCACCGCCTCGCCAACGACAGACGGTCGCAGGTAGGGGCCAAACAAGAAAACACCGGTCCACCCAAGCACATCACACTGTGCCTAGCCTGTGGGGATCACATCAAAGGGCCACCTGCAAATTTAAAGGAGCCACCTGCAACAACTGCCATAAGAGGGGGCACATCGCGAGAGTCTGCCAAGCCCCCCAAAGCGCTGCACACAGACCCCCGTCCTCGCATTCGGGACCACAGAGGCAAGTATTAAACTGTCGCACGCACCGCCTCGCCAGACGTACTTGCCACACTGTTAGTAAAATTTCTCTCTCCGTTTCCCTAGAAGGTAAACCGTGCCACATGGAGGTTGACACAGGGTCAGCGCTCTCAATAATCTCGTGGAACACCCTCAAGAGACTCCACCCCAGCCTATCTACTACCCGGCTTCAGAGATGCCAGTTCGGTCTGAAGGACTACCAGGGGAAGGCCATTCCCGTGATCGGCAGAGGCAAGTTCTTTGTCAGTTTTAGAGCTTTTAAAGGCCACCTACCTCTAGTGGTAGTTAACGGCAATCTACCCACCTTATTGGGGCTCGATTGGTTTCCCCACCTCGGCCTAGGGCTAACAGGAGTCCATGCTGTCTCAACCTCAGACACTGACTCCTTATTCGCTGACTACGCAGATGTGTTCAGCGAGGAGCTGGGGTGTTATAATGGAACCCCCATCTCGTTCACCGTTGACCCCCAGGCAACCCCAATCAGATTAAAACCACGTAGAGTTCCATTTGCTATTCGACCAAAACTAGACGCTGAATTGGATAAACTACTAAAACAAGGGGTCATTGAGCCAACAGATTTCGCCAAGTGGGAGACGCCCATTGTCACACTCCTTAAAAAAGATGGTAGCCTGAGAATTTGCTCGGACTACAAGACAACAATCAATAAATATTTACAAGTTAGCGCCTACCCTGTGCCCGTCATTCAGCACTTATTGCACACATTCGAACCGGGCAGTATTTTTGCTAAATTGGACATGTCTCAAGCATATCAGCAGTTCCCTGTTGATAACCAAACAGCGGAACTTCAGACCATCGTCACTCACAGGGGTGCCTTCCGATGTAAGCGTCTCCAATTTGGCGTAAGTGTTGCCCCGGGTATTTTTCAATCCCTCATGGAGCGGATTTTACAGGGCCTCCCTGGTGTGGTACCTACTTCGACGACATCTTGGTCTCGGCCAGGGACAGACCCCAACTCTTCCAGAGAGTGCGAGCAGTGTTAGAGAGGTTCAGACAGCATGGCCTCAAGTTAAAAAAAAGAAAAATGCGCCATTGCCACTAGACAGGTGGACTTTCTGGGTTATAAAATTGACGCCTCTGGCATTCACCCCTGGAGTCCAAGGTTAGGGCGATCCACGAAGCTCCCACACCAACCTCCAAAACGGAGCTACAAGCTTTCTTGGGGCTGCTGAACTTTTATGCATCCTTCTTGCCCCATAAAGCCTCAGTAGCCGAACCCCTACACAGATTACTAGACAAAAAGTCACCGTGGCACTGGGGGCACAAAGAAGACCAGGCGTTTAACGCCGTCAAATCACTACTTACGTCAGAGGCAGTGCTCATCCAATTCGACCCCAACCTTCCTTTAGTACTGGCAGCAGACGCATCCCCTTTTGGAATTGGGGCAGTCCTTAGTCACAGACTCCCCAATGGAGCCGAGGCCCCCATCGCCTTTTTCTCCAGGACGCTCTCGGCCATGGAGCGAAATTACAGCCAGATAGACAAGGAAGCCCTAGCAGCTGTTGCGGCCGTGAAAAAGTTTCACGAATTCCTTTTTGGCCATTTCTTTGAACTGGTCACCGACCATAAGCCCCTCCTGGGCCTACTGGCCGGCGACAAACAGACCCCTCAAGTCCTTTCCCCTAGGATGACAAGGTGGACACTCTTCCTAGCGGCCTACTCATACAAACTTATTCATCGCCCGGGCAAAACTCTATCCCACGCCGACGCTCTCAGTCGCTGCCCCTTACCCGCTCCGGCTGAAGACCCAGCTCCTGTCAACGCCATTTTCGAGATCACCCAGTTGGACCTGCCCATCACGGCCCTTGACATCGCCGCTAAAACCAAAGCAGACCAAACGCTCGCCCAGGTGCTCGACTGGGTGAGGAGGGGGTGGCCGGGAGGCAACGTTGATAACAAATTCACACCCTTTAAGACTCGCATGCAGGAGCTGTCCAGTTTGCAGGGTTGTCTACTGTGGGGCACTCGAGTGGTCATTCCGACCTCGCTGCGTACCCGAGTCCTGGAGGCGTTGCACGAGGGACACCCCGGCATCGTGAGAATGAAGGCATTAGCACGCAGCTACGTATGGTGGCCGGGTCTAGACGAGGACATTGTCAATTGGGTAAGTTCCTGCAGCATTTGCCAGGAATCCCGTCCTGCTCCCCCATCGCCACCCCTACCAGATGGGAGAGCGCCAGCGCCCTTGGTCTAGAATCCATATCGATCTGGCCGGCCCGTGCATGGAAAGATGTTCCTAGTGGTCGTGGACGCTTATTCCAAATGGATAGACGTGGCACAGCTATCCACCACCACCACACTAGCAATCACCAACGTGTTAACGCGCCTGTTCGTTACACATGGACTACCCGACTCCATGGTCTCCGATAATGGCCCACAGTTCGCATCAGTAGAATTCAGCCGTTTTGCAGCCAACCTGGGCATTCGCCACATTTTCACAGCCCCATTTCACCCTGCCAGTAATGGGTTGGCTGAAAGGGCCGTCAGGACCACCAAAGAGGCCCTCGCTAGGTTTGGCAGAGATGACTGGCACCACAAACTCTCACGGTTCCTGATGAGCCAGCACTCAACCCCTGTGCAGTCACCAATAAGTCCCCAGCGGAACTTCTGATGGGCCGGCGCCTGAGGACTGTATTGGACAGACTGCACCCACAATACTGCCCTGACTCTCCCCTCGCTTCTACTTCGGGGATTAGACATTTTATGTTACAGGAGCCGATATTCGCAAGGAATTTCGCTGGGGACCCACTTTGGATTCCAGGCGAGGTCATCGCCATCACCGGGCCGAGATCGTATAGGGTCAGGCTGGAGGATGGTCGCGTCTGGAGGAGACACATAGACCAGCTTAGAAGGCACCTCAGCACCCTTGCCAACAAGAATCCAGAGTCTCCAGTCGAAGGGGAACCGCCTCATCCGCCGCCCAGCCACATCGCACCCAGCGACCAGTCTGCACCAGCGGTCGTTCCGGTCAGCCCAAACTCAGACAACAGCACCCAGAGAGTTGACCAGCCTGATCCAACCCACGAGAGCTCGACCCCAGTAACCAACCCGGTGGTTTCCGAGGATGCCCAGTCCAGAGAGAGTGTTGGCGACACTATGCCGGCTCAACCATCACAGACTGATACTGAACAGACAGACAATGTTCCCGAGTTGCGCCGTTCCGGGCGCCAACACAAACCCCCGGTCTACCTCAAGGACTATGCATGTTCGCATCTGGGGGGAAGGGGTGTTATGTCCTGAGGACTCAAGGAGTTCTCACTCAGGTCCACTCACTTTATGTGGGCGTTATTCCCCCATTCCCATTGGTTGGTTCTCCCCAGCAGCCAGCTATAAAAGCAGGCTGCGGGGTCCAACCGGTTGCTGATTGTTGCGAGCCAGTTCCAGGCTTGGCAAGCATGGTCAGCCCTTTATTGTAAAATAAAGTATTGTTGCACTCATGCTCTGGTTCAGCCTCTCATTGCTCAAACTTAACAGTTCATTTCCAGCTCTTCCTCTTCTTATGCACTGCTTTAAAGAACATTCCACTTTCAGGCATGTAGAAAGAAAAGGGGAGAGAGAGGAAGGTTACCTGCAGTGTTGCCATACTACATGGTATTGCTGGATTGGAAAAAAAAAAGATGCATCTTCTTATGTGTGTGTATCCCCCCCTTCCCCATGAATTTGCAATAGACTTTCGGAGAATTAAAGGAAAGTATCCTTCATCTAGCTTTAAGGTAAATAAATTTGCAAAAGGTGTCTATTAGCTGTTTTGTTTTGCTTTGAAATTCAGGTTCCATTCCTTGGCCAGGCATTAGGCTACAGGACAGAAAGCAGTCTAACTCCAGGTGGTTGCTGCCATATTTTCTATCACTTGGCAAAGATTAATAGTTGATCTTATATGGAGATATTTCTCTGTCACCAGACATATCTGATGTCATTTTCCTATTGGATAAAAGAAGTTTGATTTAATAGATTCAATTAAAAGAATGTATAAGGAAATTTGGGCATGGATGTAGTTATTGATAAAGGGCAGCTATTGTTTTCTTATGGAACATGCTAACTTTCCTTATGGAGAAGTTTACTGTGAGCTGTGAAAAATGTGTAACATATAGTAACAGCTATTCAGAATGATCTATAAATCCAGCTAGCCTACTTGTTTTGTGCATTAAAACTATTTCAAGACAATTTTAAGAAACATGTACCAGCTATTGATTATATTGATTATTAAATATGTATGCAAAGTAGATAAAGTTGAACATAAAAGACAATGTATGTAATACTTTCTAGTGAAGCCTTAGGTTAGATTAGCCTCCTCCAGCCTGTTGATTTCAAGATATATTGAGTCAGTGACTTCCAGAACTCTAGAAGTTGTTCCAGCATCTCTAGTGTGTGACAGGCTATGAAAACTGCCTTCAGTTTACTGGCCTAAATGATTTCCCAACCAGTAAATAATGTTCCAGAGGCAAGGCCTGTTAGTGTCTGCAGACTTTGTGTCAATTCTAGAAACCCTGATTTATTATTATAATTATTGGCTGTTTTATATAAAACATTTTTCAAGCCCAAGTTTTTATAGCCTCCAGTCCTCAAAACAATCTAGTAAGAATGAAAAATGATGTCTTGTTCAAGGCAATTAAGCAAATTTTGTGGTTCATCCAGGATTTGAATCCAGTCCTGTTAGCTCCAAGTCTAACATGTGCCTTGCATCATATTCCCTACTGTTCAATCACTTCCCTCTTGATTGTACTCTTTTCCTTGTTACTGGGTTCCCTTCCTTCTTTGCATATGTTCCTAAATCACCAAAGCTTACTCAAAATCCATATTCAGAGACATCATCCTACAATTACTCATATTCATGATCCCCCAAATCATAATCTCAGGAAAATCCCATTACAAACACACAGAAATTGATTCATTTCCTTTGGGTCCACAGCAGCTGTTCTGCCTGTGAGACCTCCATAAGCTGAAAGACTCATAAGACCACACTTAGAGATGATGTTTTTCCTCCAAAACTTTGCAAAAAGCTTATGTTCAGAACAAATAAGGAATTACCATTCTTCTCTTCCAGCTGGAAGGAATGGACATTAGTTAATCAACATTCTGTCCTTTGATTTAACATTGTATGGTTTTGCCTGAAACATGACATGAAGCATGGCACGTGCCTATTAGGATCTTCCCTCTTTCATCCAATACTGTTTTGTTTTGTGACTGCTTGCTTTTATTTTGCTCTAAAGCAGTACAGAAGACAGGGAATGATGATGTCTACCTAGCAGAAAACATGGCTGGAGAAACTGGAGCTGTATCTTCCTGGTAAGCAGACACCAATATGGCAACCTAACTGGAGGAACCAAGTCTGCTAACCCCCATCTCTTCTGTTAGCTGCCCTGACACTGAGAAAGTGCAGATCATTGTTTATTGCTCTGCACCCTGGGCCTGACATTTAGACACTGCCAGGGCTCAGAGACGCTTGTTTTCTGGCTTAATTTATAGAATAGATTCATTTGTTGAGTCATTCTGCAACTTGATGCATTCTGTCTAGATAAAAGATACTTTTTATCCCTGTGATAAAAGGGGATGCGAGTGATGTCAAAATAAAAGAATGTTTTCTCGGCCGAATAAAAATTGAAGTTGACTAAAAACTTCTTCAGAAAGCTGGAGTTTGGAGTCTTTACCATTTATAGTGAAAATTATCAAATGGTTTTTCTCTCTCTCTCTCCCCCCCCCACTCTCTTCACAAACACAATACTCGCAGTGTGTGTCACCTTGGCTGAGAATAGTGATTTCTAAGATAAGAGTTTAATGCTGTTACCCATATGTACGCACCAACTTACATTTCATGCCCTTGCCCAGATAATTTGACTTGCCAGATTTGCAAAGAAGAAATCTGCACAGCATGCTGTACTTGACCAAAAGGCACTCATCAACATGGGGAAAAAAGACGTTGCTCGGGAAACTTTTATAAAACTATCTTATACACTGTGACACTCTGCTTTCGTGAACAATTCAAATTATTTAATCATTGAAAGGATGTGATAGAACTAAGAGGAATAAACAAGAGTGGGGAAATGATTAACCCAAATAATCGGAGGACTGAAATTAATCCCAAGTGTTGAAAGATTGAAAAGAAATGGGCCCCTTTCCTGGATCTACATGCTAGCTCATCTGCTTGCTATTCCCCTTACTTTAAAGGAGGATGATAATAATTTTAAAAAAGCACAAGATAGAGTCGAACTTTTAGGACATCTTTTTAAAATCTAAAACTCTGACACTATTGGATCAGCGAAGGAGAAATTTACAAGGCAAGGAGAGAAAAGGGAGCATGTGATTTTTCTTCTTCTGATACTTTGATAAGGGTAGGAATGTGTGTTGTGTTGCCAATGCATCTGTTACAGTGTAAGATCAGTCTGCTTAGGAAATAAACTGGAGAATCAACATGAACAAAATAGAAATGTCAGAGTTTAGAGGAAGTGACATAGGTCCAGTCAAGAGCACTTTGCAAATAGAAATCTTTAGGTACAATTTGTGACTACTCTAGACAGGGCTGGAAATATGTCTAATCTGAAAAGATAAATGTCTTCTTCCAGTTAAAATAGATTAGGAGTTCATAGCCTGTGTGTTATTTTCTGATCCATAACCATACAACCAGACTAGACCACACAACTTGCATAAGTCAATGAGTGTTATGTGTCATCATATTTAATGGCAAAACTGACGATTCTCAGTGGTACTGTTTTTCATGCTTTTCGGCTAAACTATGAAGCATCAAGTATTTTCACTTTTTAATACTGCCCAACCTGGAGATATCATTACATCCATGGTCATGGGCAGCCTGTCGTTCTCTAGATGCAGTTACAAAGCAAAACCCACAATCTCTGTTTTGTCGACAGTCAACACATGCAAAATAAAGATATGGTGCTGATTACTGAGCAGTGTAAAGTACCAGGACTGGTTGGTTGACTGCCCTTGATTTGTTTGGAATCTTGATTTGGTTGTATTATTACATTATTCTTGACATTAATTTTGCAATATAGTGGGGAATACAAAGTCTCATATTCTATGGGCAAGATTTGATTTGAAGATTTGAATATAATTCTGTTTTGCCATTATACTACATAAAAAGCTATGCAAATAATGATCTTACTTGAGATCCAAACTAGGGAATGTTTTTATTAGTTCTTGAAAAAGCATCTTCTCCTCTGGGGATCTGTACAAAAACAATGTGTGTTTGCTTACTTCACCTTGGTCTGCGTGAAAGGATTATGAAGTAGGGAGGTGTCAGCAGTCATTCTCTTTTTTAAAAAAGGGGGGATACATTCCATAGACCTGCCTTACAATGTGGAGAAGAAACAGAATGTTGGCAATAGCACAGTTTTACTTGCTGAGTTGGATCCATAAACTCCAAGAAAAAAAAAGGGATGGATTAAACAGAACAGGGATTTTCAATGCTGTCTTAGAAGTTACAGTAGATGCCTCATAAATCTAAACAATTAGAAGATGCAATAAAGAGGCCCAGCCCAAGCATGTTTGGATATGAGACTGGAGCAAAAGGGACACAACCTTGCTCTCAGACAAAACTGGCACTTTTGGACAGCTGTGTGACTTTTGTCAGCAAGATAGCCTTAAAGTTGAAGGGAAGAGGCAGAAAATGACAGGCAAAAGTTAACAAGTTTTCAAAAGCATCAGGCATTTGGAACAACTAGATCTGGATAATCTAAAAGTGATGAGAACAAATCCAATAGATGATCCAAGTTTATTAATGCGATTTTGTCTCTCTGAAAGAAACATCGATCACATGTGATCTCATGAAATGTCATCTCCATAAGTTTTTAACATTTTTATTTGGGAAGGAATAAAATATTGGACTTTCTGTTGCTGTTGTTCCTTTTGTTAATGCCATCAGCACAAAAAATGGTGGTACGCTATTTTATAGATGGTTGGTTTTGATTTTATAACAAATGAATTTTTATATGATTTCATGTAAAAGAACACTATGAATAATTTCTCGCTTTATCAGCAATTCTTTGGCGGTTTGTTCTCAGTACTTAAGTATAAGTAGACAAAGCTAGTTTAAAAGCAGAACACAATAAAAAAGAAAGTTCCATAATAACAAGCTACATTATAGTCTAGTTTACATAAGTATAGATATGATAGCTTCTATACTTCATCAGAGGGACTAATTATACAACTGATATTATTTTCCTGGTTTATAGTTCCTTATTTTTTATTCATGACACTCCTGAATTGGCTGGAATTACTTATTGTATAATTGTATGAGGGGATAGGGTGTATTTTCTTTGATTTGTGCTACTTTTAAGATCATTACAGTCCCTGCTGTTTGTGTGGTTTTACATTTAATTTGTTTATGAGGATTTTTTTGTTTGGTATGCTGCTCACAATCCATTAGAGTTGGGCAGCTATAACACATGTAAATAAGTAAATAGGAAGCCCTGCTTTTTCTCTGCACATGTATATGACTTATATAGGGTGGAATAACTGAATACATAGTTAGCATCTTGAAGAACCAAAATCTCTTTCTCTCATAGGGTTTCATGCTGTTTTACATAAGCATTTCTTACAATAGAAATAAACTTTAAACACTCTAAACATTAAATGGAGGGGTGTGAGTATTTGTTGTAATGGAGATATGAGATATTAATTCTGCCTCTTTGTACTGTATATTAAGAGTCTCTATTTGAATTATTTCCAGACCTTGTTGAAGCCCAGTATAGCTATACACAGGGGGAGAACCCACAGTAAGCCAGGCCAGCTGCTGTTAGGAGACCGATCAATGCTAATTTAACTAAAGAGTCTTCCTCAAAGATCTAATGCCAGTACCTTCTGCCAGCAGAATCTAAGGAGGCCTTGGCAGAGATGCATTTGAGCTGTACATTTGCAACAGAGCTGAGGATTCAGAGCAGGAATATGAGAAAGTTAGACTGGACTGCTTCTAAAACTTGGGTATCCCCTTAAGCAGATCTGCTTATGGGGATGCCCAAGTTTTAAAAATAAGCTAAGAACGCTTCAATATGGGCATAAATATGATGGTTCTAGACCAGGGGTCTCCAACCTTGGCAACTTCTGGAAATTGAAATTGGAATTCTGGAAATTGGAATTCTGGAAATTGAAGTCCACCAGGCTGAAAGTTGCCAAGGTTGGAGACCCCCGTATCTAGACCAACAAAATAAGGATGTGGAGGACCTTGCTACTTTGTCTTTGTGTATTAGCAAAGCTGGCTGGAGAATTCTGGAAATTGAAGTCCACCAGGCTGAAAGTTGCCAAGGTTGGAGACCCCTGTATCTAGACCAACAAAATAAGGATGTGGAGGACCTTGCTACTCTGTCTTTGTGTATTAGCTTTATGGATTAGCTCTTATCCTAAAGAAAGAAAACCAATGGCCTTCTGGAAAAGACTAGCTAGCTCTGGACTGCAATCCAAGCCACAGTTGCTGTCAGGAAATCTTGTTGATGTAAGTGAGATGTTTTTTTTCTAAATAAACATATATAAACAAAGCCTATTAGAGAGGAATGATGATAACAAAGGTCTTATCCCATTGCCACTGTTTTTAGACCCAGGTTAGTGGTGCAGCATGCTGCCAAGTTAGAGAGTCTTTTCTGGCAGAAGTTCAAGTCATAGATTGTACGTTTCTTTAAAGGAACTTAAAGTTGAAGTTAGCTTTTTAGTCATTGAATTCTATAAATCCAAACGCCTTGAACAGACATGCCTGTGTATCCTTCCATGTGACATTTCACTCAAACCACTTACAAACCACTTGCATTTTTTACAAGTTTGTTCCCTCCCCTCAGAATGTTGGCTAAGCTGTGTGTCTCCAGAGCCATCTGTGGTGGGTGAGCAGCTTATCTCATTATCAGAACCCTCTTCTAAATATTATGACCAAACAGGATTCCAAGAACAACAGCCATCCTGTTGCACAGAGAATGCACAAAAGCTGATAAACAGTTTACACACCATCAGCTAAGTGAGTTGGGTTTCTCTGGAAGGGCCTGCAAAACAGGCCTGATTTTGATGGCTAAGAATTCTTCTTCCAGTTAGAATGTAGGACAGCCAGTCCTGGCAGGGCAGGCTATACAAGCATCTTGCCCAGTTCATGAGGATTTCCATAAACTCAGACTGTCTTTGTATTGACAAGGAGATTTGAACTTTGCCTTGGGAAAACCAGCCAGGAACTGAATTATGAAGAAGGAGGGGACTGTCTGTAATCAGAAGAATCTGGGCAATGAAGAGAAATAATGTAAAAACACAAGGTTTAATTAGGCAACAAAAATGGAATATGAAAAGATTTATAAGCAATAATAAAGCTTTTAGAAAGTGGCAATTCAAAGTAAACTAGAATAAACTAGGAATCTCAGTTTATCACAATAAGCTTCCACATTGCCCTGTTCCCTCAAAAGACTTAACTGAGAAGGAGGAAGATTGTCATAAGAACAGGGAAAATGGATCAGATGTCACCTTTTTGGAGGACAACAAATCAGAAAACAGACTCCATAGGAAGGACTTGATTGAGATGGGCTAGAACAACAGAATCTTGCCAGCCTGATTATGCTTCTCCTCCACTTCCTCTTATACCTTAATGAGTCAGGGACAAGTCATTCTGAGTCTCTTCTGAATACTCTGTCCTTCCCAAGACTTAAGTAATGCTTCTATCCTCTTTGTTTACATAATGGTTTCTGGGTATTGTTTTAGGGGTATCTCCTTTGCTCTCTACATAAATTGATCCAGTTAACTAAACATGAACAGATTATATTTATTCCCAAACTGAGACAATTTTTACCATGATTTGACTAACTCTACTCAGGTAAGCTATATGGTGGGAACATCACAAACAAACCAATTATTCTCTTTTATGTACCTAATTTTGCAAGAAAAAGAGTGCCCGAAAAATCCCTAGTTTGGAATCTGGGCAACAAGCTCATTGGTTGCATATCTCCTGTAAAAGCCTATGATGAAATCAAATAAGAAATCTACATCAGTGGAGTGTCCAGCGTAGAAGATGGGGAAAGATGGCTGTCTTGTTTTCCCAGTGCCTGACTGCATGTTCCTGAGGCCAAGGATATACCTTGGATTTCTTTTTGTATGTTCTTTTTGATGTTCTCATGATGATTTCATGTATGTTATGATATCATCCCATCAGTGACATAAATTTTATAGTTTACAATAAACACATGATAAGATGAAGAACAGAGGGCAGGGGTGTCAAACTTGTGATGACATGTCATCACGTGATGTATCACAACTTTTTCCCCTTTGCTAAAACAGCACATGATACATCCAACCTGCAGGCTATGAGTTTGTCATCCTGACATAGGGTAATCCTCATAATTTGAGCCATAATTTGAGCAATGGAATCGTGATGAACATAACATTGCTTGTTCTACTGTTCCCTCACAGATGTTTTGCTCCTTATTCTACCCTGAAGAATGACCCTAATGGGACTTATGCCCCTAATGGGAATTGTCTTGGTTGGAGAGACTTTATTGCTTGGTATACTTGGTTTACTTTATTCCATTGCTTAAAGAATGTTTACTATTCAGGGAGCCTTCTCAGGCAAACTATTTAAATAATTGCGCTAATTGGAAAGTCAATGAAAGACTTTTCTGTGTCCCATTTGACACTTTTCTTCCAAAGCTAGAACTGAACACACATTTTGTGTTTTGTGCTGGAGTGCAGGCTCCCGTTCCAATCCATTCCATCTTTAAATCTCTGATTTAATGTTAATTTATAAGGAAAAAATGCTTGATTAAATAATTTGTATAAAATCCTGTAATCTTTGGAAGTAAGTGGAGCAACGATTTTTACTATCAGTAAACTGAGATGATTTGTGCTTGGAAGACATTAAGTGATCTCATGAAACTAAAAGATACCACCACTAATTGTAAGGGATATGAAGAGATATTCCCTAGAATGGCAGTGCTGAAACAAATATGAAGAACTCATAAAAGAAGACAAAATAACTGTAGTTAACAATTTTCTATATTATTAATCCAATGGTATTAATTATGTCCAGAAACATCAGAGTTCTATTGTGGATATCTTCAGAACCTTTTACTTTAAAAAAATGTTATCTGTTAGTGATGTTTCCAGCAGTACAACATGCTGTTGTCATTTTTAGACAGATAAGCTCTACAAAGCCAAATGCTATAAAATGCTACAATGTAATTCAAGGAAATACAAAAAATGGAAGTGATCAAGCTTATTATGCATGGTTACTTTTTTCTTAATTGGTGGAACTACATACTGGAAATAATAGAATCCTGTGTATTCTGGATGAGAAATATAGACTAGAACAAGGGTCTTGGCAATTTTAAGACTTGTGGACTTCAACTCCCAGAATTCATGAGCTAATATGACTGAAGGAGGAATTCTGGGAGTTGAAGTCCACAAGTCTTAAAACTGTCAAGTTTGAAGACCCCTGGACTCGAAGAAACAGAGTGAGTCTAGTTCATTCACATTGGGGGTGTTAAACTTAAGGCCCATGGGCTAGATCAGTCCCACTAGGTGCTTAGTTCTCGACTGTGGGGCCACCCTGAAAAAGTGAAGGACTGGCCTGCAGTGCTTCTGCCAGTGAAAATGGAGCCCTCCCGGGCTCTGTTTTTGGCCGCAATGACTTTTGCATCTCTCTGCCAGCAAAAAGGGAGGGCCATGCAAGTTTTTGCTGGCAGAGGGCTGCAGGAGGATCCCCCAGCCCCACCCAGGCCATGACAGGTGCCCCTAACACGAGTGACATTGAGCTGGCATGCCCACCCTCGTCACACCCCCTCTGCCCCCCATGGTCAAACACAACCATGATTTTCAATGAAATCGAGTTTGATACCCCTGATTTAGATCATTTTTCAAATTTTAAATGCTTCTCAAAATCCACTATTTAGCTGCCATTTTTGTAAAGCTGGTTATTGTTCACTTGAAGCCAAGATTGCCAAACAGAGGCTGTCATACTTTGGTTATGTCACAGGAGCTGACTCGCTGGGAATGATCATCAGAAAAAGGAAAAGAGGCTACCTTAGCATCTTCTGTCTGGACACTATAAAATATGATACTGAGATGACCATAGTAGATGTGAAGGAGGCAGTGTGAGACAGAAAGGCATAGAGAGTGCTAATCCATTAAGTAGCTGAGGATTGGATATGACTGAATGGCTGACAACAACAATGAATTATTGTATCAACCTTTTAGAACCCAGCACTTGCCCACATGAGTGGAATGTACAGACAGCATTTTCACATCACCTGTCACACCTCTACTAAACTAGGTTCATGCCCAACTCTAAACACTGTCAAAAACTATTGGATACAACTGCCATAATTGTTCACAACCTGTAACAGGTAAATTATTCATCATCACATTCAAAATTTCATACAGTGCATTAAACAGCAACAGTTAGCACTTATATGTGATTTTACGCTGTTAAATCTTACATGGAACATTCAGTAGTCTCACTTGAAATGGGAAATATTTGGTATCTGGGAAAAAAAGGCAAGACAAGAACAACAATATCTCTGATAAAATTCCCTAAGCTATTTTCTAATCTTATATAGAGGAATGTGTCTTAAAGTTTCCACCTCACATTTCTCATATTTATTGGACTTGCTTAAATTTTCAAAACCTTGGGGAGGTGTCAAGGGTCAAACTGGAGGAAAAAGGTGGAGGAGGTTTAGTACTGCCTGAATATTGGACCTCCCATGAGGAAGATGGATTCAGGTGAAAAATTGAAAGGTGACATAAAATACCTCCACAGGAATAAATGTGCTTGTAATTATTTCTGCTTCCAGATGGACTTTTTTACATGCACTGGCAATGTTTTGCTATAGTGATTTCACAGGGCATCCAGCTGTCATCATCATTTAGTCATCAGCCAATGTTTTATCTCACTTTCATCCATTTTTCCTCCTAAGTAGGATAATCTGTTTAGCCAGAAAGGCCTGAAATAGAAACAGAATTTCGTATAACTAGAATTGATTTCAAAAATCAGATATGCTTTATTGCATGTGCCCTTTGGCTTTATGGAATTCCGTGTGGTGGTGTTCTTATAATGCAAAAAGTGCATATCCATGAATCAAATGCACATGGTAATATATGATGATTCTGCAACTAGTTTGTGCAATCTATAGTGTTCACGGATGTAGTTATTTGTACTCAGTATCTGCACTAGGAAGAGTAGCTATAGGAAGTTAATTTAAATTATTTTATTTAAATGATCTGTTGCAATATTTCTGAAAGTGTGGTGTTAAGACTTTGGGAGTTCCCTAAGAACCTCTCAGGGACCAACAAAATAAAAAATATTTGCCAGTCTATATTGAAAAATAATGCAGTGTTAAAATCCTATCAAGTGAACAAGTCAATTTCTTGGGAGTGAATTTGAAATTTCAGAGATGAAGATTGCAGTCTTCTATAACTTGAAATGCATTAGGTTGAATGGAGTAAGACTAAGAGCCTTGCATACAGGGCATCTGCATCAGTCCAAAATGTCTATGCATCCACATAAGCATCCACTGTTGTCCCTTTGGGGTGGTTAACTCTAGTTCTGTTGTGGGAATTGGAAGAGCAGTGAAGCAACATGAAGCAGATGTAGAATTTGTGGTAACTTATGACATCCATCTACTTTTGGGATCACCATAGTTATTGAGTTGCTAGAATTTCTGCATCTTTGGATCCATGTTAATGAACTGAAGAGAAGTGCAGTGACACATTTTTTAAAAAATTGATTGTGCAAAAAAAAAAAAAGACCCACCCAAAGTATACAGCAAGAAGGAGAATAGAAGGGAGGTTACAATATAGATTCTGAGTTTTGTATTTTCTTGTTGGTCACCTGATGAGAGTATTGTTTGGCTTAACCAGATGTGATTAAGACAATCACGGCCTGTAGCAAACTACAGTTCCAGGGGCTTGGGGAGTATTTCAGGAATGGCCAGAAAACTGTTGCTTGCAAGCATAGATGTAAAAATAGGCTTTAGAGTCTGCAGCAAATAAAACATTTTGTCAAAAGATGACGCTGTCACAATTACATACTGGCTTCATGATAGCTGATACAAGTAATATGTATGGTCACATCACATACATTTCATAATTTGCCCTATATCCTTTACTTACAGGTGCTCATAACAGTTACCATAGATGAAAATGCAGAGGATACCCTCTTCCTTCACTTCCTTCCAGTAAACCAAAATCCTGGGTCCACCTTTGTGCATGACACCATTCTAAACCCATATTTTTGTTTGCTATGTTATAAATGAGCTCATTATGCTCATTCTCTTTTTTCTGAAGAGAGAACCTGAACTGAAACATAACCAGTGCTGGTATTCTACCAGTTCGGCCCAGTTCAGCCGAACTGGTAGCTCCGAGGATCATCTGTGAGCAAACCTGTTCACTCTGATGATCAGCTGCTGGGCTCTCCCATCTACTCTGGCTCTATACTGATCTTTACTTCCTGGTTTTGAAGCTCAGCTGCTTTGCATGGCACAGTGGATTGCCGCGCACCAGCTGTTGAAGAGACTGCAGGATTGCAGGACAAGTTCAGTATCTAACCTTCTGTGGCACATGAAATGTGCCCACCAAGCCACGCCCATAGAACCAGTGGTAAAAATGTTGAATCCCACCACTGAACATAATCAACGTCCATTCATGTCCAGTTTTTCTCAGAGTGTGATTTCTCCCATTTCCATTGTGATTTTATTCCCAAGAACTTGTGCAGCTAGCATGAAACCAGTTCAAGATCAACTTGAGGTAGGTTTGCAAAAAGGAACTTCCATCCAGTTGAAGGGATGTGTGGGCTTAGGTTTCCTCTGCCCAGCTGCAATGCCACACAGGCACTCTGTCCTTTTCCTAGTCCTAGAAAAGAAGGCTATGTATTGGGACAGCTCCCTTGGCTTCTGTACACAGCTGCTTCATGTTTTAGAAATCCTTCCACACATTGCAGCCAGAGAGCTGTCTGTGAAGCCCTCCAGCTGTGTCCTGCACAACTGTTGAAACTGAAATCTCAGTTCCACAGAGTTCTGAACCACAAGAAAATTTAGAACCAGATCTGGATGTAACAACTCAACTCACAAATGTGCCACTCAAATATTATGCGAATCAAGGTTCAGTCTGAGAGTTGTTTATTGATCTTCATCTCATCATTTCTATCATTTTTCTTACTAGAAAATCACAGTACTACTCTTTTGTATATTCAGAGTATGTTTATTTTCAGTACTTCTTGCTATAACCTTGCAGGTAGTTCAGTAACATCCACCTTTACTAAATGTATACTACAAATTATACTATATTATCTTTATACTACATTAGTCACAAACATGAACACTGAACCGGGGAAATTTTGTTATAGATTATTTTTGAATTTCATCTACTTTGTAGTTATACTTCCTTTGTCCTTCTCAAAAGGTCTAGAAACCTTCCACCTTATAGAAGATATAAGTAGATGCAATATTTATATTGTACCAAACAAAAATAAATGAATTTAATTAGGATTAAGATAGAAGAATATGGCAAAATGAAGAGAAGGCAGTTTTTTCTTCCCATGATTTGTAACCATTTAGCATTCCACAATACTAAATAGAAAATCTGTTGGTGCATTAAGTATATACACTGCCTTGAATTGACCAAAACTAAGGGCTTCGAAAAAATAAATAAGATTGAAAAAGTTTTTCGCACAGTAAAACTTGCAAAGCCAAGAATTCTTGAAGACAGCAAAAGTTCGAAGTTTAGGTCTTAAAATACTTTTTATGATTGGATTGATGAACAATATATTTTGTCCTGATTCCAAAATTCCCATTGATTTGTGATAAATCATTAGTACACAATGCCAACATTTATTGACATTGTGAAGTATTTTAAAGCTGGAGTTTTATGTTACCTGCTGTTGATTTCAATTCTGGGCAAGATCCTTGTTCATTTTTCTTGCTGTGACTTCTTCTATAGGGTGTGATTAGGTAAATGTAGCATCAATATCTGCTATTCTAAGGAACAGCAGGGATTTATAAGTATGTAATTAGTTTCTAGCCCGATCAATCGTTAAAGGCTGTGCATGTAATTTAGCTCAGAAAGTAGTACAACAGAATAAGAAAAATAAGACAAGTATAAGGAAAACAAATACATCTATGAATCCAATGCCAGAGAACTTTTGATAATTTAACAGTGATGTCAAATGTTTTACTTTCTGATCTGAATGTTAAGATTTAGTTTAAATAAATATTTGTTTTAATCTCATAACATCTGTTCTTTCTTTTTCATCTCACTTATTTTCTGACAGTTCTACGAGCCTTACCAGATAGCCAGCGCACACTGTCACCCAAGCTGTGCTACCACATGTCTGCCTTAGCATTACGCTGCCTTTTCTTTTCATTGCTGCTATGCCATTCATACTGCTGTGTTCTGCCATCCTCTATAGGTGGGAAAGATGGGGGTTTTGCAGTCCACAACAATGAAAGCAATTATAGTTATTGTAATACTGCAACCTCATTCCTCAATGGTCGTCCTTGCCACTCTTGGCATCTTACACAGGTAGCATGTAACCGTGTTACACATCTGAGCAAATAGAAGTTCTGAGACTGACCAAGACTCCCTTTCTCTCCCATGACAGAAAGACATGTTTAAAACGATTTGCTTCTTCCTCTCTCCATGATCTAACTCTGGGATCAAATGAGCTCTGAAAGAAAGGGGAAGTACAGCTGAATGACATTTTAACAGGACGGCATCTCTGAAATAATCAGGAAAGAACACACAAATATTGGGCGATATATTGGTGGGTCAAGAGTCCTCCAAATTATATATTATGTAAACAGAGCATTTAATAGCATGATCAAACAACGAGGGTGAAAGATTTCATAACAGTTTCCCCTCAGTTTCCCCCTTAGATGAGATGAACTACATCAGGAAGGACTCCTCTATATTTTGTCTTTGCTTCCTCTTTTTTTAAATAGTTGATTTCCCAGTCTAGCCTTCTTGCTCTCTTTGAGTTCCTCTTTGTACTCTTTGTTCCTTATGTCACTCTCAATAGTAAGGATTGCATTAATACTAGAAGAATTGTGAACAATATGCTATCGTATATGTTTTCTGAGTACCATGGTCTATGCTGTGATATACTGTGGTTTCTTCTGCCACATTATTCACATGAAAGGAACCAACCTGGACTAATTATATAATAAATAACATGTAGATGTGATTCAGGTAGTTTTCATTCAACCATTCAAAATCCCAGTGGCACTTACATACCCTTTACAACCAATCCATTCATTTATCATTGTCACAGTATTCCCATGGTCATGCCATCACCATCTGCACATGTTACAATTGGTGTGTGGCAAGCAGGGTTAATATATAAGGCTGAAGTAAAACCATAAGTCTCAATAATGGTGTGATTTTTTTTTTTTAGCTTAGTGGCCATAGCATTTCACTTAATAATCAAAGGAAAGGTAAAGTTGTAAATTGCTAGTACTAACTGTAGCCATTAAGTGAGGACTACATATAGTAATCAATTATTTTAGTAATCAGTGATAATTATGGTGTATCATAACTGTCCATATTTTGTCTAAATCTACTCCTGGTCTTTCTTCCTGGCAGTAGCTATGTTGCAACCAGTAGAGTTGATGGTCACAAGTCTACATATTCCTGCCATGGTGAGAATACACCATGACAATTCTTTTCAAAGAAGCTAGATTGTGTGAACAAATTCCTCATGAAACATAATTTTCAAATTTTCATAATTTTCAAATGGAGCAATAAAGGGTATCATTATTAAAATATCCATCAGTTTTCTTGAAACAAATCCCTCTGCAGACATACCACTAGAAATTAAGGTTTGTGCTTCTAATTGCAAAGAAAAATAGTTCCTTTGTGTCTGGCCAATTAAGCTGGTGAAAACGTATCTTCCCGATTCTGCTATTTATGGGCCAGGCTGTTCAGTTCAGAGAAGTATATGAGGCCCTCAAATCTCTGTTGTGATACTGCTGTCGCTGACCAGCTTTTCAGCCTGTGCAAGGATCAAGGTAGTGCTACATTCTTTCTTGGCCACAAAAAGGCTGGATTTCTCCAGTCCCTTGTGGCCACAGGATTAGGCGAGTAGCCAAAGGATCAGAAGCTGCTGCAGATCGGTGTGCTACTCCCTTCTCTCTCTCCTGTTATTGTTTGCTAACCTTAAACTGTTTGTTTTGGACACATGCATCAGAAACAGCATTTGCAACTCTTCCACCATTCCACCTTCAGCTAAGGCTGAAGAAGAAAGGAAAAATTGATTGTTCAGCATGGATGAACATGGATATCTTTGTGGAAGCAGGTGTCATGAAGACGTTTCCATATATTCCAGAATTCATAGGAATTAGCCTTAGAGAATCTTGTCCCCAGAAAAAAAAAATCTGGAACAGGGAATATGGGGGGGAGGGGAAGGAAATGCAATCCAAGACTGCAGAATATTATTGTTCATTAACCCCTTCACCCTTGCTCAGAACCACAGTTTAGCCCTCAAGGTTGCTAGCTAGCATTTTTTATTTGTTGCCACATGTTTTAAAAACATAATGCTTACTTCAAGAGTAGAAACATGATGTTTAGAGAAAACTAACTCCTCCCTTTTAAAATATGCATTTTTTAAAATTTAAGATACTTGAAGGTATAAGTACATATACTTAGAAGGATCAACTCCCACTGAATTTCCTAAGTCTGGCTATTTAGTAAATATGCTTGGAATCATGCTGATTGTGTGCTGTTTCTGCTTTTTTATTTATATATATATGTGTGTGTGTGTGTGTGTGTGTGTGTGTATGTATGTATGTATGTGTATATGTATATGTATATGTATATGTATATGTATGTGTGTATATATATATATATATATATATATATATATATGAATGTATGTGTGTATGTTTACACATACATATATATAAATACGCATAATCACACAAACACTGCATAGCCTTTTCTATGTGACAAAATCAGCCCTTCATTCGAATTTCTGTTTTATTTGTGTGCATGTTTACAAAAGTTTTTTATAAAAATAGGGAAAGAAATGGCAGCTCATAAAATGCTTTTCCCCCCATAATTGCACTATGTTTCACAGTAGAATATGTCCATTTTAGGTACAAAGGACACCAATTTTATAAATAAACATTTAAGATAAACATGAGATGGCTACCTCACTCTATGCGCCTGTATCCATTCCCCCACCCCCAGTTGAAATAGACTCCCACACTAAATAATTTTAAATAGCACAAAACAAACGAATCTTCCAAATGCTATTTATACTGGCAGTGCAGGCAATGATGTCATGGCTGCAGCAATCACAAATTTTGTTTTCTTACAATAAATGTGATGGCTTTTCCCATTAATTGTTCAGTAGGGCCTGCATTCTGCCCAAGACTGAACAACAACTTGTCTTCTCCTTTGGCTGGAAGCTCCCAGGGTCCTGTTCTCATCACCTCACTTGACCTGGGTTTCCAATTCTGCCAAGGCAGGACTCTTGTGGCATTGTGCCATGTGATAAGCAGTTAAAAACTTCAACCATCCAGCACAGGGGGTCCTTTGCAACATTGAGTATAGCATAGAGGCAAGGAGAATGGGGCCACTCAGGTGTGTCTGTAAAGAAATGTGTAGAGTCCTAGTCTTTTCCAACCTGGGGTGTCCTCCAGATGTGTTGGATTGTAGAAGCCCGTAGTCTTTGTATCATTGGAGAATCTGGTTGGGGAGTGCTGACCTAGAAGAAAGGAGTCATTCCTACTGTGATATTTTATCACTTCCCCATTATCTCCTGTCCCTTGGTAGGCTCCTCTAAGCAATGCCATTCCTTGGTATAAGGGCTTAATCACTAATGCTCTCTTACCACAATAAGGCAATGGAAATATCTGAGTGATATAGAATGATATTTGTAGGAGTCTCTATCTTAACTCTACTAGTGTGTTAAACTGGAAATATTTACAACAACTTTTATACCCGAGATACTGCTCAGTAAGCCAGAGGTTTTGCAATTTGGTGACAATCAGACAGCAGCAGAGGCCTCACTGGACCCAGCCTGCCATCTTCATCATGGTTTGTGTAATATTTAATGCTAAAAATCTGTTTCTTTTTAATTTGAAACACTTGTGGCAATCTCAAATCCTAGTTTTCTTCTGTCTTGTTTTGCTTTGCACTGTTTAGAAATTCTCAGCTCTAACATATTCCTGGAATTAAGAAATGATGTACTGTCTCTCTGTATTTGAATTTTAAACATATTTGAAGGAGAAGATGCTATTGTTATTAAAACAAGTCCAATGCATCATAATAAAGAGATAATCCAACATTTATGTTGTTGCTCTAAAGAACAAAGAGATGGTAAGCCACTGATTAAGTTTATGTACCCAGTCCAATACTAATTTGTTCTCTGAAAAGAAGGAATCATTTTGTACTGATTGCTACCCATCATAGTTGCTACTGTCCCCAATCATTACTCATAAAGAGACTCCAGGGGGCTTGGAAAGGGGAAGAATTAAATACTTGGATTTTTTACATTTATTCTTTGGGTGCCTGTTTCATAGGGTTTAAAAATGTATTTTAATGCTTATTTATCTGTTTTAAAATATTTATATTACTTTTCTACAGAAAAGATGTACCAAGAGGTTTACAAGAAAATACAGTGACTATACAAACAATGCCAAATAAAATGGGGTTTTCCCCAAATAAATCAAAAGCATTCCAATACTTTCATTATAATTCAATATTATTAAAAGGAGATTAAGGGATGGGTGCTGCTCAGTATAACCCATATGCAAAATATAGGTAATCCTTGTTTAGCAGCTACAATTGGGATCAGTTCCCTGATCATTAAATGAAACAGTTGCTAAGTGAAACCACACTTGCGCTTATAACTTCAGATTTCTTTTACTTTAGAGACCTATAAAGGTCATAAATACAAGGATTGGTGGCAAAGTTACTTTTTCATCATAGTCATTACTGTGAACAGCCACCCAATGAGTCAGTCGCTAAATGAGGATACTTCTATTTACATTGTATTAGAAAAAAGAAGCTCCAAAGATCCAAGCACTTCCTGTCATTTGTAAGGAAGCCTCTATAAAGCCTTCTGAGATTAAAATTAGATGTGGTATATGGGGCAAATTCTTGTGTAGCTGTTTTTGTTTTTGAACAAATAGCGGACATTGAAATTATGGATGGAGCAGGGGACAAAGTGTTAGAACCTCCAGACTGTTAAAGAGTTGCTGCTGGTGAGCCAGAAATGTCTGTTTTCTCACATCAAAGAAAGTTATTTTGTAAATAAGGGGCAGGTGGAAGAAGCCTTCACAGTTTCAAAAAAGAAGCAGCCAGATGCTACTGATAGGAAAAGACAGGAGAAAAAAAGCCCAAGATTTAAACCTAGAACCTAATAAGAGACAGCAGAATCCCTTATTCATTAGATGGAGAATGTCTTTGGATGTTGGACTTTCTGATTCTCTGCAGTAAATTACTTACTTAACCTTCTAGTGTCTGCTTGAGAAGGAATAGAAACTAAAATCTCTCCTCATTTGAGGAGAGAATTTAGTGAGGGGTCCTTGTTGCTCTCTGAGCTTATTTTCTTGCAGGTGTTTCATTACCCAAAGTAGGTGACATCATCAGTGCTGTTAAGGAGTGTGGTTTGCTGTCAGCTTATATTCTAGTGCAGGGGTCTTCAAACTTGACAGCTTTAAGACTTGTGGACTTCAACTTCCAGAATTCCTCCTCCAGTCATGTTAGTTCAGGAATTCTGGGAGCTGAAGTCCACCAGTCTTAAACTTGCCAAGTTTGAAGACCCTTATTCTAGTGGCTTGCCCTGTAGTGTTGGTGGGGCTATTTATGTTGGCTTTTTGACAGTTTCTTGATTGGAGGCATTACTTACTTGATTCTGATGTTAACCTTGGAGTTAATCTATGCTGATCTGGGTGATGATGGTTGGTGGAAAGGTTCTTGGGCCTTTTTGTTCTCTTTTGGGCTGGTTGATTGTCACTTTTGCATAGCCTATAGATGTTGTTAATGTCTATTTGTCTATTGATGGATAATTTGGGAGAATTTCAGGAGTTTAGTTTATATTCCTGGTACAAATAAATCTCTGACTATCCCAGTATCACACATTGGATCTGCTTTGGGCTGCCTTATACCTATCAATCTGCTCTGCTGCCACTGTCTCAACCAAAGGTAGAATAAAGCCATGCTGAGTTTAACCTTCAGTTAGCTGGAAGGAAGCCTCTGTCTACTGGTTCATCCAACCCAGAGTTAATAGGTTATATCAACAGCAACTTATCCAGGTTTTAAGAAGTCCTTTTTATCACCTGCTAGCTGATTCTTCTAACTGGAGATGCCAGGACTAAATCTAAGATGTTCTCCATGCAAAGTACTTTCTTCTATCATAAACTATGGTTCCTTTCCTATTGTGGAAAAAATGCCACCTCTCATATTTTGGGAAAGAAGATTAAAACAGATTCCTGTGTATGAAGGAATAAAAAGCCCATGGTTATAATTTCTTGTTTTTCAATCTAAATACCAGCAAGTTCTTCAGCAGATTCTGCATCAAACTAGGAACTAGTTTGTGAGGTACTCACAATGCTATGATTCTGTGATACAATAATCCGTAATTTAAACAAATGAAGAGAACTTCTAGAAACTACAGTGGAGGGAAAAAGAGAAGAAGAAAAATGATTGTGATTGTGTTATGAAGTCTGCCTATGAATATTTTTATCCTGGAGGTATTCAGATGCATTTTTGCTCTGTTAGAGCACAGTCTTCAGTAATGCTCTACACACATACCCTATTAAAACACAGTGTTCTCCCAAGAGTTTTCCATCACATTTTCTTCTAAGTACTTGTTCTGTAACAAACGTTCTATTTGTTTTTGCAGAGACCCTAAATAGTACACATCTCAATTCCTTTATGGCTTCCAAAGTATTTTATTTTAAAAGGCTCCTTCCTTAGAAGAAAAAGAGAGTGATTGGTGGGCCTAGCTCAGTACATCCTTTTTATATGAAAATACTAGCTGGATACCCATCCTTTGCAATGACATTATGTGATTGGGCTATGCAGGAGAAATCAAGTTCACAATCCATTGGCTCAGTGGTGGTCAGTGATTGAAACACATAAGGGAATATCGCTCCCGCTGCCTTGAGTCCAGAAGCAGTTCCACACATAGAAGACGTAGACATTTTGGTGAGGTATCAATGTTTAGTACTGTAAAGAGCCCCAGACCGCTCCTGAGTGAAGGAGTGGAATGTCTGCCAGTTTGAACTGAGGTAACAGAATGTGAGGCAACTGGCAATTGGAACAGAGTTCTTTTCAGGTGGGGAGGGGGAGTGGAACTCCTCAGCATCAGAGCATGTTAAGAAATAGTAATGATCTGATGGTCATTTCAAAAAATACTTTCTTAATGAGCACCTAGAAGCCAAGAGGAACATATGTGCCAAATTTCAAGTTTGTAGGCTTTACGGTTCTGGAGATTTCATGATAAGTGAGTGGTACTTGGCATAAGTACCACTTGGCATATATATATATATGTGTGTGTGTGTGTGTGTGTGTGTGTGTGTGAATGGTATTCAGCTTTGTTCAGGTATTTTGCCACATCATTATAGTTGTGTTTTTTAAAGTTGTAGCAACATTTTGGCAGAATCTCATCTGCCATCATCAGGCTTCTGTACTGTAGTCTGTCTGTATGTGTGTGTGTGTGTGTATGTATGTATGTATATATGTATATATTTATTTATATTTTCTTAAGTTTTCGCGGGTACTTACATGTATGGCATTCAGCTTTGTTTGGGTATTTTCCCACGTCATGGTAGTTGTGCTTTTAAAGTTGTAGCAATGTTTCGGCAGAATCTCATCTGCCATCATCAGCCTGATGATGGCAGATGAGGTCTGCCAATGCTACACTTAAAGCACAACTATGATGTGGAAAATACCAATAAGCTGAATGCCATACATACATACATACATACATACATATATATGTTTTCTTAAGTTTTTGCGGGTACTTATATGTGTGGCATTCAGCTTTGTTCGGGTATTTTCCCACGTCATGGTAGTTGTGCTTTTAAAGTTGTAGCAATGTTTCGGCAGAATCTCATCTGCCATGACCATTTTTCACAGTTATGACCTATGCAGTATCCCTGTGATCATGTGATTAAAATTCAGGTGCTTGGCAACGGGTTCAAATTTATGATGGTTGCAGTGTACCAGGGTCATGTGATCACCTTTTGCAACCATCTGACAAGCAAAGTCAATGGGGAAGCCAGATTCACTTAACAACAGGATTAGTAACTTATCAAATGCAGTGACTCATTTAATAACTGTGGCAAGAAAGATCATAAAAGGGGGCAAAACTCACTTAACAAATGTCTCATTTAATCACGGAAAAGTTGAGCTCAACTGTGGTTGTAAATCGAGGACTACCTTCTAAGCCATCTGAGTGTTCTAGCAACACAGAAGAAAGTGAAAAGTGAAAAGTCTCAGTCCTTCTGATGAGGAAAAAAGTCATCACAAACTTTTGACCTTGAAAGAAAAATTATTTCTCTTGAAGACACATTATCAAATGTGTGCCATTGCACAAGATGTTTCTAAGGCAAAGTGAAAATTCCTGCATCATCCTTTAGTTTTCAAGCTTGTCATGCTCACTAACTTTGTTATTCCAGAAAGATGGTTCAAGACTCTCCCATCCATTATGTTTTAACATTATGTGTTTCAAGAAAATTACAAAGAATCTAGGGTTTTGATTCATGTAGAGTTGTAATTGCAGGAATATTCCAGTCTCGGATGGCAAACCTCAGATAAAGAATGTTTCCAAGCAAATACAACTCAGGTAAACAAAGTCACTAATCTAAAGGAGGATTAGAGAGAGGAAGTAAACATATGTTAGACTTTAACTAGAGATAATTAATTGTATTAATTACTGTGCTAAACAGTAACGAAAGTTAAGCAGTAACGAAAGTTAACCAATGATGGAGGATAACTAAAAATGTGTATAAATGCAAGACTAGACTCCAATAAAGATCATCATAATTCAGTTGTTCATGATCAAACGACTCGACTGCCTTGTCATTACAACAGATTCAAATCATGTATTAAATCATACAGAAATAGATTTTTTATTACTTTCAAATATATAATTGGCTTTCATAATTTCAATCACAAATAATTTATCTTGAGTACATTAACTAATACATGCTATATAGCAAAAGGCAGACTGTTGAGCATTTGCACATTTAGCTCAACAAGCCTGCAAGCCAAACAAGAACAGGCATATTCCAGCTGCCAATTCAAGACTGGGATTTTGTGTAAATAGCTGAAACTTTTCACAGAGGTTGTAAATTGCAAACCACAGAATCCTTTCCAGGAATAACAGTGTGCTTTTCCAAATTATGCTGCTCACTGTGAATAAATATTCTTCCCTTCCTTTATAATGGTGGGGTGCTCTAGTCCAAAATAATGAAACCTCGCAGAACCTTTTCTCTTTGAATTTTCCTCTAGAATAGGGGGCACAATATTTGAGCTGCAAAATTCCAGTGGACTTAGGTGTCAGCAAATAAATATTGAAAATTTTGCAATTTGGGTAGTGTTAAGTTTGGGAAAAGAGAGGCTGAACCAGAGCATGAGTGCAACAATACTTTATTATAACAATAAAGGGCTGACCGTGCTTGCCACGCCTGGAACTGGCTCGCAGCGATCAGCAACTGGTTGGACCCCGCAGCCTGCTTTTATAGCTGGCTGCTGGGGAGAACCAACCAATGGGTAAAGGGGAGAAACGCCCCCGCAAAGTGAATGGACCTGAGTGAGAACTCCTAGAGTCCTCAGGACATAACACCCCTTCCCCCCAGATGCGAACACGCATAGTCTTTGAGGTAGGCAGGAGGTTTATGTTGGCGCCCGGAACGGCGCAGCTCTGGAACGCTGACTGCCCATTCAGAGTCTGTCTGGGAAGGCAGAGCCGGGTAAGTGTCACCAACGTGCCCCTCGGTTCGGGCAGGCCCGGGACTCGTAGGGTTGGTCACTGGGGACGTGCTCCCGTAGACTGGATTGGGCTGGTCCACCGTCTGGGCGCCGCTGTCCGTGCTCGGGCTTTCTGGAATGACTGTTGGTGTGTACTGGTCACCGGGAAGGATGTGGATGTGGGGTTGATGCTGAGACCTCCCGTCGCTTTGTGATTCTGGGTCCCTGCTCGTGTGGGTGCTGAGGCGCCTACGCAGCTGGTCTAGGTGCCTTCTCCAGACCCGGCCGTCCTCCAGTCTGACCCGATACGACCTTGGTCCGGTGATGGCCACGATCTCGCCCGGGATCCACAGGGGGTCTCCAGCGAAGTTCCTCGCGAATACTGGCTCCTGTAAGATAAAATGTCTAACCCCCGATGTGGAAGCGAGGGGAGAGTCAGGGCAGTATTGTGGGTGAAGTCTGTCCAATACAGTCCTCAGACGCCTGCCCATCAGGAGCTCAGCTGGGGATTTGTTGGTGACTGAACATGGAGTTGAATGCTGGCTCATCAGGAAACGCGAGAGTTTGTGGTGCCAGTCATCCTTGCTGAACCTAGCCAGGGCTTCTTTAGTGGTCCTGACGGCCCTTTCAGCCAATCCGTTACTGGCAGGATGAAATGGGGCTGTGAAAATGTGGCGGATACCCAGGTTGGCAGCGAAACAGCTGAACTCGGTTGATGCGAACTGTGGGCCATTGTCGGAGACAATGGAGTCGGGTAGCCCGTGGGTTACAAACAGGCATGTTAATACGTTGGTGATTGCTTGTGTGGTGGTCGTGGATAGCTGTGCTACGTCAATCCATTTAGAATAGGCGTCCACGACCACTAGGAACATCTTCCCATGCAAAGGGCCGGCCAGGTCGATGTGAATTCTGGACCACGGAGCGCTGGCGCTCTCCCATTTAGTAGGGGTGGCAATAGGAGGAGCAGGACGGGATTCCTGGCAAATGTTGCAGGAACTTACCCATCTGACAACGTCCTCGTCGAGGCCTGGCCACCATACGTAGCTGCGTGCTAATGCCTTCATTCTCACGATGCCGGGGTGTCCCTCGTGCAACGCCTCCAGGACTCGGGTACGCAGTAAGGTCGGGATGACCACTCGAGTGCCCCACAGTAGACAGCCCTGCAAACTGGACAATTCCTGCATGCGGGTCTTGAAAGGTGAGAATTTGTTTTCAACATTGCCCCCTGGCCACCCCCTCCTCACCCAGTCGAGCACCTGGGCGAGCGTTTTGTCTGCCTTGGTTTTAGCAGCAATGTCAAGGGCAGTGATGGGGAGGTCTAATTGGGTTACCTCGAAAATAGCGTGGACAGGAGCAGGGTCTTCAGCCGGGGCCGGCAAGGGACAGCGGCTGAGAGCGTCAGCGTGGGACAATGTTTTACCTGGCCGGTGTATGAGTCTGTAGGAGTAGGCTGCTAGGAAGAGGGTCCATCTCGTCATCCTAGGAGAAAGGACTTGAGGGGTCTGTTTGTCCCCGGCTAGTAGACCCAGGAGGGGCTTGTGGTCTGTGACCAGCTCGAAAAAATGGCCAAAGAGAAATTCGTGAAATTTTTTCACTGCTGCAACAGCCGCTAGAGCTTCCTTATCGATCTGGCTGTAATTACGCTCCGTTGCAGAGAGCGTCCTGGAGAAAAAGGCAATGGGAGCCTCGGCGCCATTGGGAAGCCTGTGGCTTAATACTGCCCCAATTCCAAAGGGGGATGCGTCTGCTGCCAGCACTAAAGGAAGGTTGGGGTCGAATTGAATAAGTACCGCCTCTGACGTGAGTAGTGATTTCACGGCGTGAAAAGCATGGTCTTCTTTGTGCCCCCAGTGCCAAGGTGACTTTTTATCCAGTAATCTGTGTAGGGGTTCAGCTACTGATGCTTTATGGGGCAAGAAAGACGCGTAAAAGTTTAATAGCCCCAAGAAGGCCTGTAGTTCAGTTTTGGAGGTTGGAGTGGGTGCCTCGTGAATTGCCTTAACCTTGGACTCCAGGGGGTGAATTCCAGAGGCGTCAATTTTATAACCCAGAAAGTCCACCTGTCTAGTGGCAATGGCGCATTTTTCTTTTTTCAATTTGAGGCCATGCTGTCTGAACCTCTCTAACACTGCTCGAACTCTCTGGAAGAGTTGGGGTCTGTCCCTGGCCGAGACTAAGATGTCGTCGAAGTAGGGTACTACTCCAGGGAGGCCCTGCAAAATCCGCTCCATGAGGGATTGAAAGATACCTGGGGCAACACTTACGCCAAATTGGAGATGCTTGCATCGGAAAGCACCCCTGTGAGTGACAATGGTCTGGAGTTCCGCTGTTTGGTTGTCAACAGGGAACTGTTGATATGCTTGAGACATGTCCAATTTGGCAAAAATGCTGCCAGGTTCAAAAGTGTGTAATAAATGCTGAATGACGGGCACTGGGTAAGCGCTAACTTGTAGAAACTTATTGATTGTGGTCTTGTAGTCCGAGCAAATTCTCAGGCTACCGTCTTTTTGAGGGTGTGACAATGGGCGTCTCCCATTTGGCGAAATCTGTTGGCTCAATGACCCCTTGTTTTAATAGTTTATCCAATTCAGCATCTAGTTTTGGCCGAATGGCGAATGGGACCCTACGCGGTTTTAGCCTGATTGGGACTGCCTGGGGGTCGACTGAGAACGATATTGGGGTACCGTTATAACACCCCAGCTCATCGCTGAATACATCTGAGTAATCAGCGAATAAGGAGTCAGTGTCTGAGGTTGAGACAGCATGGACTCCTGTTAGCCCTAGGCCGAGATGGGGAAACCAATCAAGCCCCAATAAGGTAGGGAGATTGCCGTTAACTACCACTAGAGGTAGGTGACCTTTAAAAGCTCTAAAATTGACAAGGAACTTGCCTCTGCCGATTACAGGAATGGTCTTCCCCTGGTAGTCCTTTAGGCTGAAATGGCACTTCTGGAGCCGGCTAGTGGTCAGGCTGGGCTGGAGCCTCTTGAGGGTGTTCCACGAGATAATTGAGAGCGCTGACCCTGTGTCAACCTCCATGCGGCACGGTTTACCTTCTAAGGAAACGGAGAGAGAGATTTTACTAACAGTGTGGCAAGTGTGCTTGGCACGGTGGTGCATGCGACAGTTCAATACTTGCCTCTGTGGCCCCGAGTGTGAGAAGGGGGGGTGCCTTTGTGTGGAGCTTTGAGGGGCTTGGCAGACTCTCGCGATGTGCCCCCTTTTATGGCAGTTATTACAGGTGGCTCCTTTGAACTTGCAGGTGGCCCTCAGATGAGATCCACCACAGGCTAGGCACAGGGTGATGTGCTTGGGTGGACCGATGTTTTCTTGTTTATCTCCTACCTGCGGCCGTCTGTCATTGGAGAGGCGGTGGACATCGTTTTCATCACTCAGGGATTCCTCTGCTACCACCTCCTCGGAGTGGACTGGAATTGACGTCAGCTTGGTAGTCGGGCCATGGATTTCGGTGGCTGAGTGCGCTGCCAGTTCTGCTGCTAAGGCCTCCTCGACTGCTTGTGCGAGATTGAGGTCTTTTTTCGTGAGGAGGCGCCTTTGAAGGTGTAGGTCCTTGACCCCGCAGACTAGTTGATCGAGGAGCATGTCCTCCAGGTAGGTTCCAAACCCACAATGCAATGCTGCTGTTCTGAGGGCGGCCATATACTGATTAATGGTTTCCTCGTCCGCTTGCTTCCTCATACGGAAGGTGAATCTCCTGGCAATCTGTGAGGGCCTGGGAGAATAGTGGTTAGTGAGGATTTCAAGTAGCTCTGACCAAGGAACGTTTTTCAACTCACGTGGAGCCACGAGAGCTGTGGCAGTATCGAAGACGATGGCTCCACAGTAGATCAGGAAATACGATTTTTTCCGATGCTCTCCAGCATCAGCCAGCCCAATTGCATCGATATAATGGTTAAAACGGTTCTTGTATGATTCCCACTTCTCCTCATCCGGTTTGAACGCTGGGAAAACTGGATTGGAGTTCATGGTGATGGGGCCAGTAGAACAACCTGTGGACAAAATCTCTCTGGGGCAGCAGAAAAATGTTCTAGTGCCTGTGGCAGGCAAGTGATTTCAGCTCTGGAGAGGCTTTTCGCAATCCTCTCTCTCTCTCTGGGTTAGCCACGTTTGGCCGTCAGCCGTTGGCGGCGTTTGAATTCGCGCCTGTGTGGGCGTCAGTGACTCGACTACAGCACCGTGCTGTGCCTTTTAGGTTTGAAATTCAATGACAGCCGTTTGAATTTCGCGCCTAAACAATGAGCGGCTGCGGCTCGCAGCGCTTCACTTTCCCTGTAGCTGGGCTAACAAGCGGCTACAGACGCTTCTAACTTTCCGTTCTGACCGCTCTCTCTGGCTGCGGATCAGTGTTCGCTTCTATTGCTTGCTGGCCGCTTTCTCTGTCAGCAGACCAGCGTTTGCTCTTTTTGTTTGCTCTTTTTGCTTGCTGACCGCTCTCTCTGGCTGCGGATCAGCGTTGCTCTTATCGCCGGCCGATCGCTCTCTCTGGCTGCGGATCGGCGGCTAGTGACTCAGCGGTTGCATGGTGCTTCTGGTAGCCATCCCATCCTCGTCGCCAGTGTTAAGTTTGGGAAAAGAGAGGCTGAACCAGAGCATGAGTGCAACAATACTTTATTATAACAATAAAGGGCTGACCGTGCTTGCCACGCCTGGAACTGGCTCGCAGCGATCAGCAACTGGTTGGACCCCGCAGCCTGCTTTTATAGCTGGCTGCAGGGGAGAACCAACCAATGGGTAAAGGGGAGAAATGCCCCCGCAAAGTGAATGGACCTGAGTGAGAACTCCTAGAGTCCTCAGGACATAACAGGTAGCTCAATTCTAGAAGTTCTGATTAAGCAGCGGAAGCATTAAAACTAATATTTATTTATTTACTTATCCAATTTCTAGACTGCCCAATTCCAAAAATGACTCTGTGTGTCTTCACAAAATTAAAAACTGAAGAGAAAAAGTCCCAAACCATGACAGGAAAAAGCTCAATCCGCCTGAGGTAACAGTTAAAAAAAACCCTCAGAAACAATCCTCCATAAAGCCTCCTATCCAAGTAGAGCTTGACAGTCTCCCCAAGCCAAGGAGGCCCAAAGAAAGAGACACTTTTTAAGAGCTCTGTTGAGGGCTGGTAGGGAGAAGGCAAATCTCTCTGGAGATGCAATTCCAGAGGGCATGTGCTTCCCTAAAGAAGGCCTACATCCTGGATTTCAAAAAATTACGCTGAATAATTGGGTAATCATTGGGTACAGAATGGGTAAATATCAGATATTCTCTCAACAACTAGACCTCATCCATGTAGGGAGTTAGAAGTAATAGCTATCACCTTGAATCACACCTAGAGGGTTCATGGTAACCAGAATACCTCATGAAGAAGTGGGCATAATGAGATATGACTGTCATGATTCATTCTGTTGCATTTGGTTCAGTTTTAGCAGCTAGGTATTTTCAAAAGAGCATTCTAAGTAAGTAAGTAAGTAAGTAAGTAAGTAAGTAAGTAAGTAAGTAAGTAAGTGACTGACTGACTGACTGACTGATTAACTAACTAACCCACACCAGGGATTTATATTTTTTTACTTTTATATATAGGCATTTTCACTGAATTATATTGTAGTAGTCTATTTGCAATAATACCTGATGTGATTCTAGGACACTGGCGGTCAAGTTTTAAATCTTTAGGTAATAAATCTACCAAATTAGCTGGTTATTTCTCGCTGAACTAATGTTCCCTTCATTTTTTTACTGAATGTTCTTCTAAGTCCCAGTCTAGGGATAAATAGTTTATCAAGTGGCAAGATAGTTTCTGCAGCAAGTTGCTGGCAAGTTACATATTGGAATGCTCTTGTAGAGAAAAATATTTGTGTAGAAAAATTAAAATACCAAGAACAATGCTAGGCTAAATTCCTTTTACTTGACCTTTGATCTCTTCCATGTGGCAATTAAAAAATGAGACTTTATAATTAAAAAGCCCATTATTTTATTTTATTATTTGCCCATTAGCATTTAGCATAAACTTCAATGCACATAAAATATGATGTCCAGGTTGAGCAAAATAATTAGCTTTGAGTACAAAAATACTGAATATTTTGTTAAATTGAATTACATTCCCTTCCATGTATTATAGTCATGACAAAAATTAGACAGTACATTAGTTTGATGCTTATGTGATAGGTCTAGAGAAGCAAGGTCTCACTATTCCTGGAACTCAAATTCTCTGGTCAAAACACACTTTCTAAACATTGGCATTAAAAACTAAGAAATAGTAAGGCCATGGCCCAAGTAAGACTTATCAATAGGAAAGGCCTAGGAAATGACATCTTATAGTTCTGATTAAGTTTAAATATGAAAAAATTGTCAGCATATGACAGCTGCATAAAACAAACTTAAAATGAGCATATTCACTGCAAGGAAACCTTCATTTCTACAGCTCTGAAAATGCCTAGCAGTCTAGGAAGCAAAGAAATACAACTCAAGTTTATCTCAGAACTATGTTCTCCTTTCCTCAGAGATAATGTTCTCCTTTTAAAAGTGAGAGCCATTATTTATTGGATTTTAAAATGTTTATTTATTTACTTCAATTTATGACTCCAAACTGACTCTGGGTAGCTCACAATGTAAAATGTGATAGGCATTTGTATTTTCCAGTCCTTGATTTTTAAGCCCTTCTTTGGATAGTATATTCTTGCCTGATACAGAACATAGATACACAGCAAGGCTGTCCATTAACTCAGTTGCTACAACAACTGTCTTGCAATGCATTCTTGCCCAAATGTTGCTATCTCTGCAATACTATATGGTTGAGGAATGGCATGCAGTCAGTTCTGGTCCACACACGCGTCAGAATGGAAGAGGGGCAAGAAACATCACAAGATAGTGGGATGTATTAGAGCTACCGAAAGGAGATGCTTTTAGAAATGTTTTTTTCCCCAATGAAACTCTTCTAAAGTTAAGAAAAAATGTTCGCTTGATCTGGCTACTAAAAGTTTTAAGAGAAGTGATAAAATGTCACTTTTCTCCCACTTGTTTTAAGCATTATAGAGGATCTTCTTAGAATATTTCCTATCCTATTATTTACTCTATATATTCCAAATAGCAATAGTACTTAGATTAATACAGCAACAGCAATAGCAATAGAAAGCAATAGCATTTAGATTTATATACTGCTTCATAGTCCTCTCTAAGTGTCAGCCTATTGCTCCCAATGATCTGGATCTCAGAAGGATGGAAGGCTGAGTCAACCTTGAGCCAGTCAGGATTGAACTGCTGGCAGTCGGCAGAATTAGCCTGCAATACTGCTTTCTAACCATTGCGCTACCACGGCTCTTTACAGACCACGACTCTATACTGACAAGGTGCTTCAACTTGGTAAAGAGCAACAGACAGTTCTGTGAAATAGTATAACTTCCCACTATTTTTCTGAATCCAGATAGTGATAGCTAATAGAAGTAAAATGTAGGAAAACCCAACTCATCAGAAAATAAGGCAAAATCAGTAAATTGAGCAACTGGTATACAGGTTTTTCTAATACCTAGGAGCTTTTAAACCTAAATTTTTAGTTTCTCCCTTCCTCACCCCTTTCTTAGGCTTATAGGGAGAGCTAGAGATTACTATCACAAGCAGTTCAGTTTGTTAGGTAAAACAATTTAACCTACAGGCTAACTCGAGATTACTTAAAAGTAGTTGGCTAGTTCGTGGATACATCATGGCAGCCCAGCCTCATGGTTCACTGTAGGGCTTCTGAGTCTGGACTGCAAGAATCCAGATGGTAGAAAAAAGTTACAGAAGATGCTGGTTTATATGGAAGTTCTGTTGGTAAAGAAAACCAGAACAAGTGATTGGAAAAGACAAGAAGAGTTGTCAATATAAAATGTCTGGACCGATTATAAAATTTCATTAATGAAGCAAGGTTCAGCAAGAAAGTATTTCCCAATCTGGGGACATTCCAATCATGCAGATTTCAACTCCCAGGGATTTTTTTATCAATGGCTATGGTAGCTGAACTATGGATAGAAGTGGCTGAAATATTGATAGATGCCACTCAGGTCAAAATTGTTTCCTTCGGCCCCAATTCTGGTAACTACATGTAGACATACTAGAAAAGTAAAAAAAAAAAAAAATAAGAGCAAAAGATAGTCAAGAGTTACCAGAAACAAGCTTCTGTGCAGAAAGTTGCAAGGAACTGGCTATGTTTTGGGGCCTCAATATGCTTAATAGATTTAGCTATGTGTCTTGACCCCAGGCCAGCCAAGTGATGCTATGAATTATAGGCCAGCGCCTGGAGGCTGCGCAGGCCTGGGTGGGAGAAACTGTACTCTGGCTCAATTGTGACAAGATAAAATGATTGTGTTTATTTGGACCCTCAGTTCTGGGAATAAAATATTTCACCATTTACTCTCGGTGGTGTTATGTCCCTGGAACTTAAAGAAGTTCCCACCCAGGTCCGTTCGCGCTGCGGGGGCGGTTGCCCTCTCTCATTGGCTGGTTCTCCCCAGCAGCCAGCTATAAAAGCAGGCTGCGGGGTCCAACCAGTCGCTGATCGCTGCGAGCCAGTTCCAGGCTTGGCAAGCACGTTCAGTCCTTTATTATTCTAATAAAGTATTGTTGCACCCATGCCCTGGTTCAGCCTCTCATTATCCGAACTTAACAGGTGGGTTGTATTAGCCACTCAAGGATGGTGAATTTGCAGTTTGAAGATTTTCTTGAACTTTCCATTCCAGCTCAAAGATCAGGTAGCAGCTGTGGACAAGAAGGCTTTTGTACAGGTATGTCTAGTACAGCACTTGTTCAGTCAGGAAACCCTTCAGGCCCCAGTCACCTCACAATTGGATTATTGTAATTATCATCAAATGAGACTGTGCTTGAAGACCATCTAAATCAGGGGTGTCAAACTCACACTCTGCAGACTGGATGCATCACGTGCTGACCCCAGCCCCTGGCCCTGCCCAGTTTAGCAAAGGAGAAAAAAGCCACCGTGATGACACAAGTTTGATACCTGGGCAATATTAGAAACATCACATAAAGCTCAGGGGATCCTGTTGCTTTATCAAACTGCAGTGGTTACTAGTTGGCTTCTGAGTGCAGTCTGAGATGTTGGTTATGATCTTTAAAGCTCTTCATGGGACTCAGGACTCTTTCTGTTGTGGCACCTTCTCTCTGGAATCAGTCGCCACCCCACTCCTGAGATTTGTATAGTTTCCATCTTGAATTTTTTAGGAAACTTAAACAGCTGATTGTTTCCACAGGTTTTATAATAGAGGTGCTCCCTGCTTTCCTCCCAACTTTTGTTAGCATATCTGCAAAATGGGTGGGTATTTTGCTCATGCTGTTGGCCTAGCTTTTTTTTTTTTTTTTTACTTATGTAAAAAAATGTTTCTTTTGTATGTTTCTTTTATTTATTTCCTTATAAGCTGCCCAGAGTTGCTAAGGAGCCGTGCAGCCTGAAAATAGATAAATAAAATAAATACAGTCAAAATATGACATTCACCTTTCTAGTAATGCCATCCTATTGCTTACTCATGTTTCACTTGTGATCAATTACACTGCAAAGATTCTTTTCATACTTAGCATTGAAAGCCAGGTATCCCATCCTATATCTGTGTACTTGATGTATTTGGGTTTTGGTTTTGTAAGTGAAGAACCTCTGATTGTTTATTTTCATGGCAGATGGCACAGATATGTAAAATGCAGCATCTTCCTGAATCAGTTCATTAAAGTGTTAATGTAGTATAGCACTTGTACGTTTTATGGCTTTGGATGTATATTGCTCTGGTTAATGGAGGATGAAACTTCTATCCAGAAAAGGGGGTTTTGAGTGCATTTTTATGCCTCTACACACTAGTTATAATATCCAGTGCAGAGAATACTGCCCCTGTGCCTTCAATTGTAGGAGGAGTAAGCCCCTGTGCCTTCAATTGTTGTTCAGGGAGTAAAGATGTTTCTATTTATTATGG